>NC_045550.1:69172898-69262363 GCF_009769535.1 Thamnophis elegans
TGGATGCAAATATTCCAAGTGTGGCCTTACCAAGGCCTTATAAAGTGGCATTAACCCTTCACGTGATCTTGATTCTCTCCGTCTGTTGATGCAGCCTAGAACTGTGTTGGCTTTTTTGGCAGCTGTTGCACACCTGGGTGGCATCTCTCTCTTTTTTCATTCCCTGGCATTCACAGACACACATCGCCTGGCCAGCTGCTTTCCTGCCTCTGCCCCACTCCGTGCACGTGTGTGTGTGTGTGTGTGTGTGTGTGTTTCCTCCTTGGCATCAGTCCCTTTCCCGCTTTGGAGATTTATACTTGGAGGGGGGGCATGAAAACCACAGACACAATTTCAGAAAGGTTTGGATCAGCCTAAATCCTTTCTTTGAAGGCTCATTAGCCTCATTATCTCCTTGATCTGACATTTTATTTTCTCCAATATCTCTACACCCCCACCCCACCCCACCCCACCCCACAAACCAGGTTTATGGGTTTAATTATGCTGGGATTAGCAAAAAGCATTTGGCAATGAAATCAAGAATGGCACCGCTAGGCATAAAATTCCTTTATCGTGCGAGCCAGAATCTTCTCAAAGTGAGGGGGTGAATTTTCAGCGGGTGGGGGGGGGAAAGAGATAACGTTCCCCTCCCTCCCAAGTGAGGCCTCTGCTTCGCCACTGATAAGTGTGGTAGTTATCTCAGTTTAGGGCAGGGTTCCCATGGCTGGACAACTTTTAAGATGCGTGGACTTCAATTTCCAGAATTCCTTACCCAAAATGCCATTCTCAGGTTTCCTTAGCCAGCAAGAATGGATTTCAATTCCCAGAGTTTCCCAGCCAGCATGCATGCATTATTTTCAACTTTCAGAATGTCTCAGCCAATTGTGGATTTCAATTCCCAGAATTCCCCAGCCAGCATGAATGGACTTCAGTTCCCAGAATCCCCAGCTTGCATGCATTATTTTCCACTAGCTGATAACCGGCGTTGCCTGGATATTTATTTATCCTAATTCTGTGCTAGACTGGAAAAGGAATGAATTATATCTATAGCCAAAGTAATTCACTATAGATATAATTGATTCCTTTTCATTTCAGCGGCTCAGGCATTCCAGAGTTATGCTGGAACACACAGACACAGACGCACACACCGAGGGGTATTAGGGGTGTCTTACCCCCACAGTCTTTGTTTCCAGAGAGTAAGTCATCTGGATACCATATTTGGTTGAAATTGCTCGAGGCGTTCCAGAGTTATGTGGAAAACACACCCACACCCATTTTTATATATATATAAAAGATTTCAGAATTTGTAAGGGTGCGGGAACCGGGCATGGCTAGTCTAGGGAAGAGAAGGACCAGAGGAGACATGTTAGCATCTTCCGATATTTGAGGGGCTGCCCCAGAGAGGAGGGAGGGGTCAATCTATTCTCCAAAGCATCCAAAGACCAGACAATGGATGGAAACTGACCAAGGAGAGATTCAACCTGGAAATAAGGAGGAATTTCCTGACAGTGAGAACCATCAATCCATGGAAGAGAAGTTGCCTTTGGAAGTTGTGGGAGCTTCATCCCTGGAGGCTTTCAAGAAGTGACTGGAATGCCATTGGTCAGAAATGGTGTAGGGTCTCCTGCTTGGGCAGGGGGTTGGACTAGATGACCTACAAGGTCCCTTCCAACTCTGTTAATTTGTTTAAAAAAAACCTGAACTAAATTGGAAGCCCGTCTGGTACAGGGCTCTCCCAGAAGGCCGGAGTTGGTAGGCAGAGAAGGAAAAGCTAGCTTATCTCTGGTTTGCAAAGCCAGCACCGTTCACACCCTCCAACCGGCTAAGTGAGCTTGTAAAAGAGGAAGAGGAAAAATGTGGTGGTTGAGAGGAGGAGAGATGCGGGCTCTATCAGGGCTGGCCAGCGCTGGGAATCCTGCCTTCTGTAATCTGGGTCCTGCACCCTTGGCCGGTCAGGTCTGCCTGGATATAACGGGGAAGAGAGGGCCTTGTGTCCGTGTGACGAATCCTGCATCCAGTTTTGGTGCCCATGTTACAAAAAAGATGTTGGGACTTTGGAAAGAGTGCAGAGAAGAGCAACAAAGAGGATTAGGGGACTGGAGGCTCAAACATAGGAAGAACGGTTGCAGGAACTGGGTGTGTCTAGTTTAATGAAAAGAAGGACCAGGGGAGACATGATAGCAGCCTTCCAATATCTCAGGGGTTGCCCCAAAGAAGAGGGAGTCAAACTATTCTCCAAAGCACCTGAGGGTAGAACAAGAAGCAATGGGTGGAAGCTAAGCAAGGAGGGAAGCAAAATAGAACTAAGGAGAAATTTCCTGACAGTTAGAACAATTAACCTGTGGAACAGCTTGCCACAAGAGATTGTGGGTGCTTAATCACTGGAGGCTTTAAAGAAGAGATTGGACAGTCTGAAATGGTAGGGTCTCCTGCTTGAGCAGGGGGCTGGACTAGAAGACCTCCAAGGCTCTTTCCAGTTTCTGTTTCTATTTCTATTCTATTTCTATTCTATTTCTATTCTATTTCTATTCTATTTCTATTCTATTTCTATTTTAATCTATTCTATCCTATTCCTTTGTTTATTTCTATTCTATATTCCAATATTTCTACTATTCTATTCTATTTTATTATTCTATTCTATTCCTATTATTCTATTCTATATTCCAATATTTCTACTATTCTATTCTATTCCTATTTTTCTATTCTATTTCTATTCTATTTCTATTTTAATCTATTCTATCCTATTCCTTTGTTTATTTCTATTCTATATTCCAATATTTCTACTATTCTATTCTATTTTTATTATTCTATTCTATTCCTATTATTCTATTCTATATTCCAATATTTCTACTATTCTATTCTATTCCTATTTTTCTATTCTATTTCTATTCTATTTCTATTTTAATCTATTCTAGTCTATTCCTTTGTTTATTTCTATTCTATTCTATATTCCAATATTTCTACTATTCTATTCTATTTCTATTATTCTATTGGGACGAGAACTCGGCTTCGTGCTGCTGGGGAAGTCTCGGTCAAAATGCCACCGATGGCGTTCCCACGAGGAACCAGAAGGGGGGGAAAAGATTTGATTGCACCTTGCAATGACAGGTAGCCCTCAACTTACGACGCCCAATCAAGCCCTGTTGCTAAGCGGGACACCTCTGAAGCGAGCCTTGCCCCGTTTTACCACTTTTCTCGCCACCCTGGCGAAGCGAATCTCGTCGTTTGTTAACTTCGTCACACGGTCGTTAAGCGAATCGGGCTTTCCCCCACCACCACCCATTGACTTTTGCTCGCCAGAAGGTCGCAAAAGGGGACCTCCGGGACGCTGCGAACCGTCATAAATATGAGTGTTTGAATTTTGTCAAGTGTTTGAATTTTGACCACCTAACCAGGGAGCGCCGCAACGGTCCGTCAGTGTGAAAAGCGGTTATTGTCACAAGTCAAGGACTCTCCGTACAGCTGCTTCTCTTACTTTGTTTAATCCAAAAGCATCTCGCCTTACTTTCCCAACCCTGGCGATAAATCTCACGCATGGATTGCGCCTTTCCTGGCAAGCCTTGAAATCCGAAAAGCCGTGCCGGATTTATGAGGCGTTAAAAACCAAGATTAAACTCATCTGCCTGCCGTAACCCCAGATCCAACCACACAGGCAGCTGCAAAGGAACCAGGGGTTCCTGGGTGGGGTTTTTATTCCTTTATTTTTATTTTTGCCAAGGAGTGTGCAAATGTGCAAGAAGAGGCAGGGGAGGACCAGCCCTGATGCAAGCTTGCAGCTGTGTCGGCTGGTCGGTCGGTTCCTTAGCTGGGAAACTTTTCCTCCGGTTGCAAAACCTCTGGCGAGGATCGTAAACCCAGCGGGGCCCCTCCTCTGCCTCGGAGGAAAATAGTTGGTGGCCATGCTTGGTGCGAGGCCTGGCACGTACCTCCTCCTCCTCCTCCAGTGTAGGAGGAGGTTTCCTCATTGGCGGATTGCTTTTCTCACCGGAGGCGATAGAAAAATATAAACAAGCCAGATGTTCTCGCAGGATCGTCTGTGGCCAGAACAAGACGAGGCATATTATACACAGAGAATCTCTCTCGCTTTGCAAATACGTCCATTCTGCTTGTGGCAAATAAACATACTTGCAGCTCGGGGGGGGGGGGGTTGACAGGAGGGGTCCTTGAGAGAAATGGGTTTGCACGGAGGAGAACGAGGGGGAGGGGGAAGAGGAGGAGAAAGGCAAGAGGAGGAAGGGAGAGGAGGAGGACTGGGGAGTCCTTGGTGCTCTCTGAGCTGGGTGGTTTCCTTGCAGACGTTTAATGACCCAACTAGGGAACATCATCAATGCTAGAAGGGAGTGGGGTTTGTGGAGAGGAGGAGGAGGAGGAAGAGGAGGAGGAGGAGAAAGAAGAAGAAGAAGAAGAAGAAGAAGAAGAAGAGGAGGAGGAGGAGGAGGACGGAAGTGGAGGGAAGAGGAGGAGGAGGAGGAGAAGAGGAGGAGGAGGAGGAGGAGAAGGAGAAGGAAAAGAAGAAGCAGAAGAAGAAGAAGAGGAGGAGGAGGAAGAGGAGGAGGAAAAGAAGAAGAAGAGGAGGAGAAGGAGGAGGAGGAGAACTATGGGGTCCTTGATGCTCTCTGAGCTGGGTGGTTTCCTTGCAGACGTTTCATGACCCAACTAGGTAACATCATCAGTGCTAGAAGGGAGAGGGGTTAGCACTCAACCTTCCAGCACTGAGGAGATTACCTACTTTAGGTAATGAAATGCCTGCAAGAAAATCAAGCTCCAAGAGCACCAAGGACCCCACAGTCCTCTTACTCCTCCCACTCCTCCTCCTCTCTGTAAACCCCCCTTCTTTCTAACACTGATGATGTGACCCAGTTGGGTCATGAAACGTCTGGAAGGAAACAAGCCAGCTCAGAGGGCACCCAGGGCCCCTCAATTCTATCTATCTATCAATCTATCAATCACTCTATCTATCTATCTATCTATCTATCTATCTATCTATCTATCTATCTATCTATCTACCTATCTATCTATCTATCTATCTATCTATCATCTATCTATCAATCTGTCTATCTGTCTGTCTGTCTGTCTATCCACATCTATCTATCTATCTATCTATCTATCTATCTATCTATCTATCCATCTATCTCTATCTATCTATCTATCCATCCACCCAACCTACCAACATACCTTCCTACCTACCTCCATCTCTCTCTCTCTCTCTCTCTCTCTCTCTCTCTCTCTCTCTCTCTCTCTATCTATCTATCTATCTATCTATCTATCTATCTATCTATCTTTAGATTTATGGTACCTTGCTCAATAGTGCTAACTGTGAGAGGGATCTTGGAGTCCTAGTGGACAAGCATTTAAATAGGAGCCAGCCGTGGGCAGCAGCTGCCAAAAAAGCCAACACAGTTCTAGGCTGCATCAACAGAGGGATGGAATCAAGATCACCTGAAGGGTTGATACCACTTTATAAAGCCTTGGTAAGGCCACACTTGGAATCTGGCATCCAGTTT
Source organism: Thamnophis elegans (assembly GCF_009769535.1). NCBI lineage: Eukaryota > Metazoa > Chordata > Lepidosauria > Squamata > Natricidae > Thamnophis > Thamnophis elegans. The sequence goes on from NC_045550.1 coordinate 69,178,382, forward strand.
TGGTCACCACGATGTAGAAAAGATGTGGAGACTCTAGAAAGAGTGCAGAGAAGAGCAACAAAGAGGATTAGGGGACTGGAGGCTAAAACATATGAAGAACGGTTGCAGGAATTGGGCATGTCTAGTTGAATGAAAAGAAGGACCAGGGGAGACATGATAGCATCTTCTAATCTCTCAGGGGTTGCCACAAAGAAGAGAGAGTCAAGCTATTCTCCAAGGCACCTGAGGGCAGGACAAGAAGCAATGGGTGGAAACTAATCCAGGAGAGAAGCAAAATAGAAAGAAGGAGAAAATGTCTTCACAGTGAGAACAATTAACCAGTGGAACAAGAGATTGGACAATCATTTGAGTGAAATGGTATAGTATCTCCTGATTGAGCAGGAGGTTGGACTAGAAGACCTCCAATGTCCCGTTCAACTCTGTTACTCTATTTGTGACTATCTGTACTTCCCCCACCCTCGAGCAGGGATATTTTTCCTAGTGGGGTCCTCCTTCCCCTCAAGTCAAAAATCAGGGTGGTCATCCTTACCCCTCATTTTGCCCACTAAAAACCCTCTTAGGTAAGGAAGTATCTTTGCCTCTTGCCACTTTATTTCGCCATTTGTGGGTGGATAAATATTTTCCTTTTTGTAAGGCGCCACTCGCTGATAGATCTCCGGGCAGTGACCCACTGGATCCTGGCCAGATCTGGTTGTAGTTGTGCCTCTGGCACCATCCTTGATACCAGCGAAGATAGCAGTTGCCCTTTGATATTTGAAATCCAAATAGAAACCTTCCGGAGGAGGTGGGTGCCAGCCCCATGCCCCTGCACCATGCTGATGGGGTCTTGCTGGGGATGATGGGGTGGCAGGAGAGATGGGAAAGCTGGATTAAGTGGAGCAGCTGGCACAGGATGGCAGGCAGATGCCTGGTTAGGCTGGCAGCTAAAAACCAGAATTTATTCGCTGGGTATTTTCAGCAGAAACCTGAAAATGTCCCTTGGAATTGGGCAGCTTATAAATGCAAATAAATAATATTCGATGATCTAGCACAGTGTTCCTCAACATTTGAGATACGTGGACTTTCAGAATTCCCCAGCCAGACTTGCTACCCTTCTGTTTTCCCCACAACAACCCTGTGAGGTGGGCTGGGCCGAGAGAATGACTGGTTCCAGCTGGTTTTATGCAGGACTCTCTACGGCAGGACTAGAACTCACCATCTCCCGGTGATTGGCCCAAAGTCACCCAGCTGGCTTCCAGGCCTAAGGAGGGACTAGAACTCACCGTCTCCCGGTGATTGGCCCAAAGTTATCCAGCTGGCTTTATATCGGCCAGAGTCCCCTTCAGAAGGAGATGGGCAGTTATATAAATTTGATAAATATGTATATAAATAAAATAACTGGATTGATGGATGGTTGGGTATGGATGGACAGACGGATTTCCTTCTCTCTCCTACCCTCCCCATGCCTGTCCATCTGTCCTGGAAGGCTCCACCGAGGGCATCCGGTAGCCTGACTAGCGCCTGGGACAGGGGTTGGCAACCTTAATTACTCAGGGTCCTAACCGGAAGGCCCCCATTCAATTCTGGAGCCGACCGGAAGTCTGCTTCCCCCACCATAGAGTCTCCTCCTAGCGCGACGTCCTTTTTCCTCTATGTGTCCTAACCGAAAGCCCTATCCACTGTACAGCTGACCGGAGCCAGGGAGCCGCAGCAGAGGGAAGAAAGAGCCACATGCGGCTCAGTGGTGGGTTTCAAAATTTTTTAGAACCTCTTCTGTGGGTGTGGCCTGCTTTGTGGGAGTGGCTTGACAGCCATGTGACTGGATGGGAGTGGCTTGCCAGCCATGTGACAGGGTGGGAGTGGCTTGCCAGCCATGTGACTGAGTGGGAGTGGCTTGGCAGTCATGTGACTGGGTGGGCGTGGCCAACTTGTAAAATGTGGTGAAACTCACTTAACAACACTTTTGCTTAGCAACCAAAACGTTGGCTCAGGAACTCTGGCATTTGAAGCACGCAAGTCTTAAAGCTGTCAAGTTACAAGACCCTTGCACCCCTAACCCTTTAGGAAAAAAAACCCAGGGGTGTTCAAAGTTGACAGCTTTAAGACTTGTGGACTTCAATTCCCAGGATTCCTCCTCTCGCTCTTCATCTTGATGATGTGGGGACGGGCGGGGGGAGGGAGCTGGAACCGGTTCTAAACGGCACTGTAGATTTGTGGAACCTCTTCTATAGAAGAGCTTAGAACTGGCAGGAACCCACCCCTGATGCGGCTCCAGAGCTGCAAATTGCCAACCCCTGTTCTGGGCTGCGTCCCAACGCTCTCCAAGACAGGAATGCAAGATCTCCAACTTTTTTTTTTTTAATCCCCACTCACCTCCCGCTTCTTTCTTTCCTGCTGCGTGTGCAAAATTTCCCCCAAGGACTAATTTTGCCCGGCTGACCAACAGCCGAAAGCTTTCGCCCGCATAGCTTTTTTGGGGGGTGGGGGAAGAGGTTAAAAGCCACCGAGACCCATCCATCTCTTAGCATCCTTCAACGTCCAAGCCCTGCCCGTTGGTGGCGCCCGCCTGGAAGCGTGCGAGACGAGAAGTCCCGCGGAGGGTACCCGCGGAAGGCGTGGGCGGCATGAGTCAGCAGCCTTCGTGGCCTGCTTTTAATTGCAAGGACTACAAAGCCAATCCCACTCCGGAGGGCTTTTGCGCCCTTTATTACATTCCCATCTTCCCCGCCTCGAAAAACATGCCTGCGTTCCTGCAAAGAACAAGATTTAAAAAAAGAAAGAAAGGCGAAACGTAGCCCAGGAAACTCCGAAAACATCAAAGGGTGGTGGGTGAAGCCAGAAAAAACATAAATTATAGGCAGCCCTCGACTTACAGCCATTCATTTAGTGACGGAAGCCACAACGGCGCTGAAATAGAAGTGACTTAGGAAGTGGCTTTGCAGCATCCCCATGAACCAAAATTCAGACACTGGACTACTGACTCGAATCTATGATGGTCCCCTTGTCCCGGGATTACACGTGAGTCCCCTTTTGCGACCTTCTGACAAGCGAAATCAATCTGGGAGCCAGATTCGCTTAACAACTGGGAATCTTGAGAAGGATCTTGGAGTCCTAGTGGACAAGCATTTAAATAGGAGCCAGCCGTGGGCAGCAGCTGCCAAAAAAGCCAACACAGTTCTAGGCTGCATCAACAGAGGGAGAGAATCAAGATCACGTGAAGGGTTAATACCACTTTATAAGGCCTTGGTAAGGTCACACTTGGAATATCTACATCCAGTTTTGGTCACCATGATGTAGAAAAGATGTGGAGACTCTGGAAAGAGTGCAGAGAAGAGCAAGAAAGAGGATTAGGGGACTGGAGGATAAAACATGAAGAATGGTTGCAGGAACTGGGTATGTCTAGTTTAATGAAAAAGACTAGGGGAGACATGATAGCATCTTCCAATATCTCAGGGGTTGCCACAAAGAAGAGGGAGTCAAGCTATTCTCCAAAGCACCTGAGGGCAGAACAAGAAGCAATGGGTGGAAACTAATCAAGGAGAGAAGCAATTTAGAACTGAGGAGAAATTTCCTGACACTGAGAACAATTAATCAGTGGAACAGAAATTGCCTCCAGAAGTTGTGACACTGGAAGTCTTTAAGAAGATGTTGGATAGCCATTTGTCTGAAACGGTATAGGGTTTCCTGCCTAGGCAGGGGGTTGGACTAGAAGACCTCCAAGATCCCTTCCAACTCTGCTATTGCATTGTATTGTATCTCTGCAGCAATTCACTTAACAACTGTGGCAAGAAAGGTTGTAAAATGGGGCATTTTGCAGTTAACTTTAATTTTAATTTTCTTTAGCGGCAGAAATTGGGGGCTTAATTCTGGCTCGTAAGTAAAGAGTTTGCAAGCAGGAATAGTTTTTTTTCTTTATAAAAATCAGTATTTATGTCTCTGTGGGGTTCCAAAGGTGTTTATTTTTTTAAAGAGGCAACTGATCTTTCTGGTTTTTCTTTGAAGTCATTTCTCTTCTCATCCCAGAAGCTTCCTCAGCTCTGACTGGATGGTGGGGAACGGATTTATACTCCTTGCAAACAGCTGGTCATTTGCATCCTTTTAGAGAGTCCTAGAGGCCACTTGGAGTTTTACCTGTGTCCTCAGGGTCACCTGAGTAGCATTGATGGTTTCTGTAGCCTGCAATTTTCTTTTCCTGGAAATGCGCTTATGCTCCCACGCCTTTCGAAGAATGTTCATCCCAAAATGCATAGCTAAATATTTATGGAGATTCTCAGCCGTCCAGGTCGGAGATGCATTTTTCAAGGGGCAACTGGACTGTTTTTTCCTTTTTCCTTGAAGACGTTTCGCCTCTCACCCAAGAAGCTGCTTCTGTTCTGACAGGCCAGTTCAATCTGTTCCATTCAGTCAGAGCCGAGGAAGCTTCTGGGATGAGAAGTGAAACATCTTCAAAAGAAAAGAAAAAAACAGAAAATCCAGTTGCCTCTTGGGGAAAAAAAAGAAAAACACTTTTGGAACTCCACAGACACATAAATACTGATTTTTTTATTTTTAAAAGCATTACTCTGTATAGGATTTATGATATAATTGGCTAGAGCAGTGTTTCTCAACCTTGGCAACTTGAAGATGTCCGGACTTCAACTCGCTGGCTGGGGAATTCTGGGAATTGAAGTCCGGACATCTTCAAGTTGCCAAGGTTGAGAAACACTGGGCTAGAGGAAAGAGAGAGAGAGAAAAAGTAGGAAAGCAAAAAAGAAAAGAAGAAAGATCAAGAAATAAAAAAAATAATTACAAAACCAAAAATTTTGGATAAAAATATGGTGGATTATGCAAAATGTTCTTAAAAAAAGGATAAAGTTTACCCCTCAGTTATTCTTGTTAGATATAATTACTGATTGTACAGTTATAGTGACTAACTTGATTTTGCATTTAATAACCGCAGCGAGACTGTTGGTGGCGCAATACTGGAAGAAGGAAGATTTGCCTACTATTCAAGAATGGACATTAAAAGTTACAAACTTAGCAGAGATGGCTAAAATATCAGCATATCTCAAGGACCATTCAAACGAGAGATATAAACTGGAGTGGAGAAGATGGATTGACTATACTTAAAATAAATATGGGACTAAGAAATTCCAGATAGTTTATGACTGAAGAAACAAGGAATGATATAATCTGTTTAGAGTTAGCCGAGCAAAGAGGAGTTAAAGCTCAAATGAAAGAGATACTAACTTTTTTTTAAAAGTTTATTTCAGAATATCTTTGTTAAAGATTTATACCCTGTATTGGTTCTGGGAAGTCGGGCGACGACGGGAGGGGGGGTGAAGGTTGGGATGGGGGGTTGGGGGGGAGGATGGGGGGGGGGAGATAAACATTTGTAAAAGTTTTTTTTTTCAAAAATTGTCAATAAAAAAAATCTAAACACACAAAAAATAATAATTACAAAACCGGAAGACGAAAAAAAGGTAGAAATATGAAATAGACTCTAGCAAATAAATAATAGGAAATGGATATAAAAGGAGTCAAACGTGTATAGAAAGGTTGTTATATATAGAATGGAGAAAGAAGACGTATGAAATAATATAAATGTAATATAGATATAGTTATATAGGTTGGATATATATGACGTTGGATAACCATCTGTCTGAAACGGTGCATGGTTTCCTGCTTAGGCAGGGGGTTGGACTAGAAGACCTCCAAGGTCCCTTCCAACTCTGCTTTTGCATTATTATTTACATGTACAGATAAAAGAATCACAAGAGATATGTAAAAGAAGTGTGATGTGTTGCAAGGATGTGATGTTTGCATAAACAAAATAAAAGGCTTTTTTAAAATAATTTTTTTTTTTACCTTTCGGAAAACTATGGCCTACCTGGATGAGGGAGAATCTCCAGAGACTTGTGTCTGTGGAGTGTTTGAGTGGTTTGATTAAAACAAATATTGCGTCAAACCTTCCTTTTTGGAGCTAAGTGAGGGACGCCGATATTATTATTTACTTTGTTCCAAACGATGCTCCATCTGATACAGACAAATAGCCAGAGCATGCAGTCATAAAACCTGACCCTGGCTGGGCACACCTTCTAAGTTCACACAACTTGTGCAAGCAAGACACAATCCCTGCAATGCTAGACTTTTGAGAGGTTGGGCACAGAAGGTGGCTCCGTCTGGGGTTTAAGGCGAGGACTAACCGCATATTCTGGTTGGTTCGTTTGCTTGTTTTAAATGAGGGTTTCCCAACCTTGGCAACGTTAAGAGGCATAAACTTCAACTCCCAGAATTCCTCAGCCGGAAGGGAAGGGATGGGAAGGGAAGGGAAGAGAGGGAGGGAGGGAGGGGGGAAGAGAAATTGAGAAGGAAAAGAAATTGAGGAAGGAACGGAAGGAAGAAAAAGACATTGAGAAGGAAAGAAGGAGGGGGAGGGGGAGGGAGGGAGAGTGGGAAGGTAGAAAGGAAGGAAGGAAGCAGAAAAAGAAGGAAGGGAACGATGGGGAAAGAAGGAATAAGAAAAAGAATAAGAATGGAAGGAAAAGAAAGAGGAAGGAAATGAAGGCTGGGAGGGAGGAAGGAAAAGAAATTGAGAAGGAAGGAAGGAAAGTGGGAGGGAAGGAAGGGAGAGGGGGAAGGAAGGAAGGGGGAAAGAAGGAATGAGAAAAAGAACAGAAGAAATGGGAAAGGAAGGAAGGAAGGAAGGAAGGAAGGGGAGAGGGTGGGAGGAAAGAAGAGAGGAAGAAAGAAAATAAAAGAAATTGAGGAAGGAAGGAAGGAAGGAAGAAAGGAAGGAAGAAAAAGACATTGAGAAGGAAAGAAGGAGGGGGAGGGAGGGAGAGCGGGAAGGTAGGAAGGAAGGAAGCAGAAAAAGAAGGAAGGGAACGATGGGGAATGAAGGAATGAGAAAGAGAAAAAGAATGGAAGGAAAAGAAAGAGGAAGGAAAGGAAGGCTGGGAGGGAGGAAGGAAAAGAAATTGAGAAGGAAGGAAGAAAAGTGGGGGGGAAGGAAGGGAGAGGGGGAAGGAAGGAAAGGGGAAGGAAGGAATGAGAAAAAGAACAGAAGGAAAAGAATGGGAAACGAAGGAAGGAAGGAAGGGGAGAGGGTGGGAGGAAAGAAGAGAGGAAGAAAGAAAATAAAAGAAATTGAGAAAGGAAGGAAGGAAAAAAAGAAATTGAGAAGGAAGAGAGGAAAGAAAGGAAAGGAGTGGGAGGAGGGACGGAGGGGGGGCAAGGTAGGAAGGAAGGATGGAGGGAAGGAAGAAAAGAAGGAAAAGAAGGGAAGTGAACGAAAGGAAGGGAAAAGGAAGCATGGGAAGGAATAAGGGAGAGGGGAAGGGAGTAAAGAAGGAGAAAAAGAAGGGAAGGGAAGGAGGGGGAAAAGAGGAAGAAGGGGAGGATTATTTATAAAGAAGTGGGAACTTTTGTGAGGAAGGGAAGCTGTTGAATCAGAGAGGAATTTGTGAGACTCTCCGCATATTCTTGGGTGGGGAAGGGAAAAAATCCCTGAAAAAGAAACTTTTTAAAACGTTTATTTAAACTTAAGATTAAAGTTCATTGACGTTTATTTAAAGCCGGAGTAATTTCGGCCTCCACATCCGGCAGAGAGAACGAAGTTTCAGCGTTTTTGAACCCACAAAATCCAGATGTGGAGCGCCTGCATTCCTTATGCCTCGATGCAGGTAGTCCTTGACTTACGGCCAGGCTTGAACTCCAAATTTCCGTCGTCAAGTGAGACATTGGCGAAGTTTTGCTCCGTTTCCCAACCTCCCTTGCCACCATCGTTGGGGGGGAATCCCTGCAGTTGTGACTTGGTTGTTAAGTGAGTCTAGCTTCCCCCATTGCTTTTCAGAAGGTCGCAAAATGGGATCCCTCGACCAGCAAGCGTCATAATTATGAGTGGGTTGCCAAGCGCCTGAATTTTGATCGCATAATTGTAGGGGATGGCCGTAACTCTGAAAAACGGTGGCAAGTCACTTTTTTTCAGTGCCATTGGAACTTGGAACGGTCATTAAATGAACTGTTGTAAGTCGAAGAAATATATGTGTATATATATGTGTATATATATTTTTTTCCTTTATTATCCCCAGGATCGTGAAGAGAAGGGTTCAAATTCTGGTGCAATTCTGATGGAAGTTTGTGCCGTGTCTTTCAACAACATAAACTCGCATAGATGGCGCAGTGGTTAAATGCAGCACTGCAGGCTACTTCAGCTGACTGCAGTTCAGCAGTTCGGCTGTTCAAATCCCACCAGGCTCAGGGTTGACTCAGCCTTCCATCCTTCCGAGGTGGGTAAAATGAGGACCCGGATTGTTGTTGGGGGCAATATGCTGACTCTGTAAACTGCTTAGAGAGGGCTGAAAGGCCTATGAAGCGGTATATAAGTCTAACTATTGCTATTGCTATAGATAGATTTTCTCCTTAAGAGTTCCAGGGTGGGTCACCAAATCCCCTTTTGCAACCTTTCCAGCCAGCTGCCGACCAGCGGCGTCGATGGTAGAACGCACATTTGCATAACGACGCCCTAATTCGCATAACATCTGCAGTGATTTGCTTCACAACCTTGGAGTGGGTGCGGTTTTGCATGTGCCTGCATCCCACGGATGGGGTTTCACACGGTGCCAGGTTTGGATACCCTGTTAGTCTACTGTAGGAGTACCAGATCTGGCCCGCGGGGGTGTTTAAATCTGACCCATGGGGCTGGTCTTGAACTAGGAAAGGACTGGCCCGTGGTGCCTCTGGCAACCGAAAAGGGATACAGGGGGGACCCATGTGCCCCGTTTTGACTGGCAGGGCGCTGCAGGAGTCTGTCCAGGCTGGAAACGGGGCATGGGGGGACCATGCCCCGTTTTGGCTGGCAGGGTGCTGCAGGAAGCTTCCGTCCCATCTATAGCAATAGCGATAGCAGTTAGACTTATATACCGCTTCATAGGGCTTTCAGCCCTCTCTAAGCGGTTTACAGAGTCAGCATGTCGCCCCCAACAACAATCTGGGTCCTCATTTCACCCACCTCGGAAGGATGGAAGGCTGCGTCAACCTTGAGCCGGTGAGATTTGAACCGCCGAACTGCAGCTTTGCAGTCAGCTGAAGTGGCCTGCAGTACTGCACTCTAACCACTGCGCCACCTCGGCTCGCCATCTCCCCACCACCACCACCAAGCTGGCCCGCAACGGAGAACTCAGTGCTGATCCATCCCTGGAAGAAATCCAGTTTGACACCCCTGGTTTACAGGATATACATACAAATCTCCCAATGACCACCAGGGTGCAATATAGAGCTAGGGGGGACTTTGCTACGCCCTCTAGCGGTTGGTGTCTAGAATGCAGCCGGGCCTGAAAGAAGGAGGAAACCGGAGCCGCGCCACAGTTCGAGTCCCGGGTTATCGAGTTGCAGCTGCTAATGGAACAGAAATGTTTCTCCAAAGGGTGGCCTTTTATTTCCATAAACTGGAAACATCTGGAATTCTGCTGCGGGGAGCCTGAGCCTCGAACCAAAGGAGCTTTATTTGACAGCACAAGGGAGCCTTTGTCTCTCTGGCCATGGCAAATATTATGACCCCGGGGAAGGTTGTTGTTCCTGGCCTTACACATCGGCCGTGGAAGTGTAGAGAGATGGACAGAAGTTTTCTACTGGGTGGAGATTCTTCAGCAGCTTTCAAATCCAAGGATTCAAAGTTCAGATGAACTTCAGTTTGGCTCTCCTACGTTGATGCGAAGTTGCACTTAAGTCCCTTTTTAATAAGTCAAGAAACCATCTTAGCACGTCGCTATGGGCTCCCTTGCTTCACCCAACCAAGTTTTATTCACAGAGGTGACTCCGGACAGTCACTAAACCAATGGCTGTAAGTCCAGGACTGCCTCTTCCAGCAGAAATCATTCCTCCTTTTCCCTCTTTCAGCAAATTGGCGGGCAACGGATGGAAATAAACGAAGGAAAGAGAGAAGCAACTTAGAAATAAGAAGAAATTTCCAGACAGTGAGAGCAATTAACCAGTGGAACAACTTGCCACCAGAAATTGTGAATGCTCCAACACTGGAGGTTTTTAAGATTGGACCATCATTTGTCTGAAGTGGTACAGGCCGGGGATTTCCTGCGTTGGACTAGAAGACCTCTGAAGTCCCTTCCAACTCTGCCATTCACTTTCTAACATTTTTCTCCCCTGTAGGATTTCAAATCTTTCATTCCCCTTATAAGGCAGAATAACAGGATAACAGAGTTGGAAGGGACCTCAGAGGTCTTCTAGTCCAACCCCTGCTGAAGGAGAAGACCTTCTACCAGGGGTCTCCAAACCTGGCGACTTTCAGACTTGTGGACTTCAACTCATAGAAAAGAAATAGAAAAATAATAGAATAGAATATAGAAAATAATAGAGAACAGAAGAGAATAAAAATAGAATAGAATATAGAAAAATAATAGAATAGAATATAGAAAATAATAGAGAATAGAATAAAACAGAATATAGAAAAAGAATACAATAGAATATAGAAAATAATAGAGAATAGAAGAGAATAAAAATAGAATAGAACATAGAAAAATAACAGAATAGAATATAGAAAATAATAGAAAATATAATAAAACAGAATAGAGAAAAAGAACAGAATAGAATATAGAAAATAATAGAGAATAGAATAGAAGAAGAATAGAATAGAAGAATAGAATAGAATAGAATAAAATAGAATAGAAAAAAGAATAAAAGAGAATAGAGAAAATAATAGAGAATAAAATAGAATAGAGCTGGAAGGGGCCTTGAAGGTCTTCTAGTCCAGCCCTGCTCAAGCAGGAGAATCTATCCCATTTCAGACAACTTATAATACAATACAATACAATGCAATACAATACAATACAATACAATACAATACAATACAATAGCAGAGTTGGAAGGGACCTGGGAGGTCCTCTAGTCCAACCCCCTCCCTAGGCAGGAAACCTTATACCGTTTCAGAAAAATGGCTATCCAACATCTTCTTAAAGACTTCCAGTGTTGGGGCATTCACAACTTCTGGAGGCAATTTCTGTTCCACTGATTAATTGTTCTCACTGTCAGGAAATTTCTCCTCAGTTCTAAGTTGCTTCTCTCCTTGATTAGTTTCCACCCATTGCTTCTTGTCCTGCCTTTAAGTGTTTTGGAGAATAGCTTGACTCCCTCTTCTTTGTGGCAACCCCTGAGATATTGGAAGACTGCTATCATCTCTCCCCTGGTCCTTCTTTCTATTAAACTAGACATCCCCAGTTCCTGCAACCGTTCTTCCTATGTTTTAGTCTCCAGTCCCCTAATCCTCTTTGTTGCTCTTCTCTGCACTCTTTCCAGAGTCTCCACGCAAGTAACTCCCTTGGGTTGGCATAAAAAAAATTGCCCGCCTAAACCCTCTCCCCGCGTGTGCCAATCCCTGTTCTGCTTTTTTTCGCTTCTTGTCTTCCATTTCTGCCCCAAAACAGGCCGGTCCGATTGCATTCCTTCTCTGGCATAGTGGACCAGCCTCCCCCTCCAGCATAGCACAAATGGGGGCACATCTGGACTTATTGCGCAACCTTGAACCCGCGCCTGGGATCCTGTGCCCGTCCACACCTCACTCGGGGGCATCTCGCAAGTGCCAACAAGACCAAGGAAGACGGTTGAGCGATTGGAGGCAGCAATAATCGCAAAATAACAGAACAGAATTGGAAGGGACCTCGGAGATCATCCAGTCCAACCCACTGCTGGAGCAGAATACCCTATGTGGGTAGTTCTTGACTTACCACATTTAGTGACCATTCAAAGCTACAACGTCAGTGAAAAAAGTGTGTTACGACCATTTTTCACACTTATGGCCTTGGATCATGTGATCGAACTTCAGACTCAGCAACTGACTCGTATTTATGACGGTCGCAGTGACCCAGGGACATGGGATCCCCTTCTGACAAGCAAAGTCTCCAGGGGAGTCAGATTCACTTAACGACCATGTTACTAACTCATCAACTGCAGCGATTCCCGTTAACAACTACAGCAAGAAATGTCGCAAAGCGGAGCAAAACTCACTTAAGAAATGTCTCACTTAACAATGGAAATGTTGGGCTCAGTTGTGGTTGTAAGTCAAGGACTTCCTGCACCATGTCAGGCAAATGTGTTTGTGTGTGTGTGTGTGCGCACACACACATTGTTGGGCTCAGAACAGGATATGTGCAGGTAGTCTTCAACTTACAACAGTTCATTTAGCGACCGTTTAAAGTTACAACAACATGGAAAAAAGCATCAGGATCATTTTTCACACTTACGACCGTTGCATATCCCTATGGTCATGTAATCATAATTTGAACACTTGGCAAGGGGTTCGCATTTATGATGGTTGCAGTTTCTCGGGGGTGGGGTGGGGTCACCTGATCCCTTTTGCGACCATCTGATGAGACAAGTCAATGAGGGAAGCCAGATTCGTTTAATGACCCTGTTGTGAACTGAAGAAATGCAGCGATTCACTTAACAACGGTGGCAAGAAAGGTTGTAAAAAATCACCCCAGAGTGAACTAAGGGTCCCTTATTGACATTTGGTTAACAAAGATTGCAAAAAGAAAAAGGTCATAAAAATCGGGTCCGGTGTAATGGTGACCCGTTTTTACAACCATCATGAGTTATTACCATAATTCTAGATTCAATTACGGTTGTAACTCAAGGACTGCTTGTAAAGAATAAAACAATTTCAAGCAAAGTCTATTTCCCGGCAGTCCCTGGCCAAATCCAGCCCATTGTTCCAGCTGTACTTTGATTTTATTCCTTAACAAGCTGTTAATCCGGCGTAGCCTGGGTATGTATTTATCCCAATCCTGTATTAGAGGGAGCCCCCTTGTGGAGTACTGTGAAGCCGTTACTATGGCAACTCCACTGTGCTGTACAGTAGAAGCCATTTTAAGGCACAACAGGCTGTATCTCAACAGAGCTTGAAGCCTGAATCCAAAATGCACACTATCATTGTCAAAGGTACTGTGACTTGACACTGTAGATATAATTCAGTCCTTTTCATTTTAGCGGCCCAGGCAGTCCAGAGTTATGCTGGAACACACAAACACACACATACAGCCATTTTTATATATATATAGAAGATTTCTCTATCCAAATTCCATCTCATTCAATTCCAGCTTTAGAGTCTCTTCCTGCTGTGGCAGAAATAGGTTCCTTTCTTCAGAAGGGGAAAATGAAGGAAGGAACAGCTCGGCCCAACGTGTCAATTCTGGGCAAAAATAAGGATTAAAAATGTGAGAACTAAATCGAACTTCCTGGAAAACCCGACTTGTGATGGTAACTCCAAGCTGACTAAAGAAAAAACAAGACAAAACAGGCAGGGAGGTCACAAGGATGGGGATTTTGGGACTATTATGTCATGGATCTTAGGCATGAAAGCCAACTGGGTGACTTTGGGCCAATCATCAGGAAACAGGGAGTTCTAGTCCCGCCTTAGCCATGAAAGCCAACTGGGTGACTTTGGACCAATCGCCTGGGGTCTGGGAGTTGTAGTTCCACCTTAGGTATGAAAGCCAACTGGGTGACTTTGGACCAATCGTCAGGAGACTGGGAGTTCTAGTTCCGCCTTAGCCATGAAAGCCAACTGGGTGACTTTGGACCAATTGCCAGGAGACTGGGAGTTCTAGTTCCGCCTTAGCCATGAAAGCCAACTGGGTGACTTTGGACTAATCGCCTGGAGTCTGGGACTTCTAGTTCCGCCTTAGGTATGAAAGCCGGTGGGTGACTTTGGGCCAATCATCAGGAGACTGGGAGTTCTAGTCCCGCCTTAGCCATGAAAGCCAACTGGGTGACTTTGGACCAATTGCCAGGAGACTGGGAGTTCTAGTTCCGCCTTAGCCATGAAAGCCAACTGGGTGACTTTGGACTAATCGCCTGGAGTCTGGGACTTCTAGTTCCGCCTTAGGTATGAAAGCCGGTGGGTGACTTTGGGCCAATCATCAGGAAACAGGGAGTTCTAGTCCCGCCTTAGCCATGAAAGCCAACTGGGTGACTTTGGACCAATCGTCAGGAGACTGGGAGTTCTAGTTCCGCCTTAGCCATGAAAGCCAACTGGGTGACTTTGGACCAATTGCCAGGAGACTGGGAGTTCTAGTTCCGCCTTAGCCATGAAAGCCAACTGGGTGACTTTGGACTAATCGCCTGGAGTCTGGGACTTCTAGTTCCGCCTTAGGTATGAAAGCCGGTGGGTGACTTTGGGCCAATCATCAGGAAACAGGGAGTTCTAGTTCCGCCTTAGCCATGAAAGCCAACTGGTGACTGGACCAATCGCCTGGAGTCTGGGAGCTCTAGTTCCGCCGATGGGTGACTTTGGGCCAATCCTTCTCTCTCAGCCCAGCCCACCTCACAGAATTGCTGATGTGGGGAAAATAGGAAAGAGGAAGGAGTATGTTCCCTGCCTCGAATTACTTATTATAGAAGTAATAGTGGCAGGATTTAAAAAAAATCTAATCCATCAATAAATAAATTGCCAGCTAAAGGATTAATTTGCCCTCTGGGATTAAATCCTAGAGTTTCTTGGGGGCTGCTTAAGGGACTACCTAAAACTTTTCACCTTTGGCAACTTTAAGACTTGTGGACTTCAACTCCCAGAATTCCCCGGGTCTTACCCCACCCAAGTGGAGAGATTGCAGAGGAAGGGATTACAAGAGAGTAAACGATGCTGCCCGGGGGATTCTGGGAGTTGAAGTCCACACTTGGCTGAACGTTGCCAAGAGTGGACATCCCTACTCTACACCAAGATGGCAATTTTGGCACCTCCTTCTTCCTACATCAGAAGTAGAATCAGACTCCAAATTAACCCTAGATCTGTGGTTTACAAACTCGAGGTCTTTCCCTTATTTTTTAAATTTTTCATCTTTGTCCGGGACAGAGAAGGAAGAGATGGAGCCGGAGAAGAGAAAAATTGGGCCTCTATGCCAGTGTTTCTCAACCTTGGCAACTTGAAGATGTCCGGACTTCAACTCTCAGAATTCCCCAGCCAGCATTCGCTGGCTGGGGAATTCTGGGAGTTGAAGTCCGGACATCTTCAAGTTGCCAAGGTTGAGAAACACTGCTCTATGCCATCCAAAGAAACGTAACATTGGTGTTGTAGTCCGCCGGCAGCCTGCGGAGCTGCCGGCAGAGTTGGAAAGTGAGGAGGTTGGGGAGGAAGATGGGCCAGTCCTGGAGTCTGGGGAAGGCTCGGACGAGGGCTCTGGGTCTGTGGCAGAGAGGGGGCCAGGGCCGTCTGACAGTTATCAGCTGCCTTCGGAGTCAGACAGCAGTGAGGCAGAAGAACAGCTGGAGCCTGTTCCCAGTGTGCGCATGCACAGAGTTGCCAGAAGGCAAGAACAGCTAGGACAACAGGGGTCGACTTGGGAGTAAGGCTTGGAGGCGATTTGCCCCTCCCATAAGACATAAAAGTGGCACACACAGACGTGAGCCTTTGCAGGAAGCAATTTTGTTCGTGCTGGTTCGGTTTAAACTCTGAAGCTCCGTTTAGACTCTGTGCTCCTTTTGGCCTTGCAAAACTAATTGGCAATTAGGTCTTTGACAGCGTTTCAAGGGAGATAAAGGTGGGTGCTTATCCAGCCTTATCCCGAAAGACTTTGGCAGACTTCTGTCAGACTCTTTACAAACTATTTGGGACTCATTACGGGCTGTGAATGAACACAGTTCACAGCCATTGAAATAAAAAGGGTATTTTGGGACCAAGTGTGTGATTTTTACTGTCTCAGAAAGGGTCTGAACAGTTGGGTCATGGGAACTGGACCAGCATGTCCTGAGAGGTCATGGGTGTTGTGGGAGCTGGCCAGAGGATCCCAAGTCCCCTCCCTTTCGGGTAGATTTTGCAAGGAGAGAGGCCAGTTCGAGATCTCCAGGGACAGGGACTCTCTCGACTTCTAAAATGGCTTGTCCTTTTGCCAAAAAGATGCTTCTTTTAATAGGAGCAGCTGGTGTCATCTTTTCTGCAGTTCTCACTGTCAATTTGGTTAAAAAATAATAACAAGCATAGCCTCTTCTTTTGAGGCCCACGCTGAGGATCCTGTGTAGACCCAAATTTATCAGAGATTAGCCAACTAGGGCAATTTATTTTAGAATAGAATAACAGAGTTGGAAGGGACCTTGGAGGTCCTCTAGTCCAACCCCGCTTAGGCAGGAAACCCTACACTGTTTCAGACAAATAGTTATCCAACATCTTCTTGAAAACCTCCAGTGTTGGAGCATTTACAACTTCTGGAGGCAAGTTGTTCCACTGGTTAATTGTTCTCACTGTCAGGAAATTTTTCCTTAGTTCTAAATTGCTTCTCTCCTGGATTAGTTTCCATCCATTGCTTCTTGTTCTGCCCTCTGGTGCTTTAGAGAATAGTTTGACTCCCTCTTCTTTGTGGCAACCCCTGAGATATTGGAAGACGGCTATCATGTCTCCCCTGGTCCTTCTTTTCATTCAACTAGACATACCCAGTTCCTGCAACCGTTCTTCATATGTTTTAGCCTCCAGTCCCCTAATCTTCTTTCTTGCTCTTCTCTGCACTCTTTCTAGAGTCTCCACATCTTTTCTGCATTGTGGTTCTTCTTTACTACCTATAAAGGAGGATATTTGCAGCTCAGGGTTGAAATGAGGGGTACTGGGTGCTCTCTGAGCTTGGTTGTTTTCTTGCAGATGTTTCATGACCCAACTAGGTAACAAATCTCTCCTCAGTTCTAGGTTGCTTCTCTCCTTGATTAGTTTCCACCCATTTCTTCTTGTCCTACCCTCAGGTGCCTTGGAGAATAGCTTGACTCCCTCTTCTTTGGGGCAGCCCCTCAAATACTGGAAGACTGCTATCATGTTTCCCCTAGTCCTTCTTCTTAGACTGGATATATTCATTTCCTGAAACTGTTCTTCGTATGTTTCAGCCCGCAGCCCCCTAATCATCTTTGTTGCTCTTCTCTGCAGGAATAAACTTGGCTTTGGAAGGATGTTCTTTCAAATATAGGATTAGCTCCTTTGCACATAACCATTTGGGACGCAGTTTTATTGAAATAATAATAATAAAATCAGGATTAAGAAGAGATTTGATAACCATCTGTTTGGAATTGTATAAGGTTTCCTGCATGAGCAGAGGGTTGGACTAGAAGACCTCCAAGGTCCCGTCTGACTCTGTTATTGTGTTATCCTGTTAGGATCCAACTGGCTTGGAACATCAACAAGAATGAAGAGCTGAGAGCCAGAGAGGCAAGGAAGAGGGAAAAGACCTGTGAGCAGATGCTGCCTCCTGCTGTCCAAGCTAAGAATGGCACTAAAAACTTTAGTATTATTTTAAAGAGTGAATTTGGGCTTAGATAGACACAGTAATGATAGATAGACATACATACATACATACATACATACAGACAGACAGACAGACAGACAGACAGACAGACAGTAATGAGAGAGAGAGGGGGAGAGAGAATCATTGATAAATGGATGATAGAGGGATGATAGAGGGATGATAGAGTTGGAGAGAGAGAGATGAAGAGAGGAAGAAAAAATGGACAGACAGACAGAGATACCAATAGATATACATAGATAAATGATAGACTGATAATTTATTGATGACAGATTACAGCATTGATAGAGCGATTGATAGATGATTGGTTAGATACAGATAGACAGTTGATTATTATTTATTGATTAAACAGATGATATGTAGGACAGATAGATAGATGATTAAGAAATATAGATAGATAGATAGATAGATAGATAGATAGATAGATAGATAGATAGATAGATAGACAGACAGATAGACAGACAGATAGACAGACAGATAGACAGACAGATAGACAGACATAGATAGATAAGTAGGTAAACAGATAAGTAGGTAGACAGGTATATAGGTACAGAGAGAGAGAGATGTGATAGGTGATAGAAGACAGATAGGTAGAGAGAGAGACAAAGATAGATAGATAGATAGATAGATAGATAGACAGACAGACAGACAGACAGAAGATAGACAGACAGAGATGAGAGAGAGAGAGAGAGAGAGAGATGTGATAGGTGATAGAAGACAGATAGATAGATAGACACAAAGATAGATAGATAGATAGATAGATAGATAGATAGATAGATAGATATAGATAGATAGACAGACAGACAGACAGACAGACAGACAGACAGACATATAGACAGAGATGAGAGAGAGAGATGTGATAGGTAGATAGATACATGGTGAGAGATGGATGGATGGATGGATGGTTATAGTTAGGAATAGATACATAAACGATAGATAGTTAATAAAGAGACAGACATAAATACAGAGAGACAGACAGACAGAGTGATTGATTGATTGATTGATTGATTGATAGATGTGTGGGGTGGACACAGCCATCTTCTCAAACCACAGCTCAGCAGGACTCTGAAGAGGTGCCTGTTCAGCCAATGCTTTCTTTAACCAACTTGTGCCCGCATGTGTGCATATCCCCACCCACCCACCCGCCCCGCCATTAAGCAGAGCAGACGAGTGCAGTAAAGCAGCTCTCGGCTTTATCTTCCCAAAATAAAACCGTCGTGCAGGATCTGGCCGGCGGGCGCTGAGGGAGGGTCCTCAGATGTCGGAGACGGAGAGCAGCATGACGGTGGGAGAGGAGGGCGCCAGCCTGCTCCCGTGGATCTGGCCCTTCCAGTGGGGCTCCTGCACCGCCTCCGGGCTCTCTCCGGATTCCAGGATGTCGGGGACTGACAGGGAAGAGATAAATTGGGGTTACCGTTCATCGCATGAGGGACTGGGTGAAAATGGGGAGGGGTCTCCTGTCCCCCACCCTCCACACTTGTGCCCTTGGGCCAAGGCTGGGCGGTGGCCCTTTAAGACAGTGTTTCTCAACCTTGGTGACTTTAAGTCCTGTGGACTTCAACTCCCAGAATCCCCCAGCCAGCACAGCTGTGCTGGCTGGGGGATTCTGGGAGTTGAAGTCCACAGGACTTAAAGTCATCAAGGTTGAGAAACACTGCTTTAACAGCATTAAGTGGCCCAAAATCCTGGGAGGGGGTCTTCCTATTTGAGAATTTAGAGGTTAAAATAAATGGGGTGCAGCCCATTAGCAGGCGAGAGGGAAGTTTTTTTTCAGGGGGGGGGCTGTCTTTGAGTACAGGTAGTTCTCGACTTACGACCAGAACTGAACCCTAAATTTCACTTAAATTTTAAGTGATTTTTGCCCTGTTTTACCCACATTATTAAGTGTATCACTGCAGTCATTAAGCAAACCACACGGTCGTTAAGCGAATCTGGCATCCCCCCCATTGACTTGCCTGGTCAGAAGATCACAAAAGGGGAACGGTGGATTGCGCCGCCGTTGTGAAGTAAATCACATCATTTGCTAACTTCGCCACATGGTCGTTAAGTGAATCGGGCTTCCCCATTTGACTTTGCTCATCAGAAGGTTGCGAAAGGGAACCCCGGGGCGCAGCGACCGTCTTAAACATGCATCAGTTGCCAAGCGTTTGAAGTTTGATCATGTGATCGTAACCATGTTGCAACGGTCATAAGTGTGAAAAACGGTTATAACTTTGAACGGTCGCTAAATGAACAGTTTTAAGTCAAGGACTGCCTGTATAGGATCTCCTGCCTTGGCAGGGGCTGGACTAGAAGACCTCTAAGGTCCTTTCCAGCCTAGTTTGCAGGAACTTTCTGGAACTCACTTGTGATGGCCACACTTCGGTTGTTGCCATTCAGCTGCCAGAGGTTTTCTTTTTGGCTAACCTGCCAGGGCAAAAAAATAAAAATAAAAATAAAACACTCAGAAATGTCTCCCAGATCTCTTTGGATTCCCTGTAAAACTTCCAGTTTAGGAGAAGTCTATCTGTATCCTCTCCTAACTCCTGTTACTAAACCCTGTTATTCTCCTAAATCCTCCTTTCCTAAACCCTGTTACTCTCTTAAATCCTCCTCTCCTAAATCCTGCTATTTAAATCCTCCTCTCCTAAATCCCGCTACTTTCTTAAATCCTCCTCTCCAAAACCTTGTTACTCTCTTAAATCCTCCTCTCCTAAACCCTGTTACTCTCTTAAATCCTCCTCTCCTAAATCCTGCTATTTAAATCCTCCTCTCCTAAATCCCGCTACTCTCTTAAATCCTCCTCTCCTAAACCCTGTTACTCTCTTAAATCCTCCTCTCCTAAACCCTGTTACTCTCTTAAATCCTCCTCTCCTAAACCTTGTTACTCTCTTAAATCCTCCTCTCCTAAACCCTGTTACTCTCTTAAATCCTCCTCTCCTAAACCTTGTTACTCTCTTAAATCCTCCTCTCCTAAACCCTGTTACTCTCTTAAATTCTCCTCTCCTAAACCTTGTTACTCTCTTAAGTCCTCCTCTCCTAAACCCTGTTACTCTCTTAAATCCTCCTCTCCTAAACCTTGTTACTCTCTTAAATCCTCCTCTCCTAAATCCTGCTATTTAAATCCTCCTCTCCTAAACCCTGTTACTCTCTTAAATCCTCCTCTCCTAAACCCTGTTACTCTCTTAAATCCTCCTCTCCTAAAACCTGTTACTCTCTTAAATCCTCCTCTCCTAAATCCTGTTACTCTCTTAAATCCTCCTCTCCTAAACCTTGTTACTCTCTTAAATCCTCCTCTCCTAAACCCTGTTACTCTCTTAAATCCTCCTCTCCTAAATCCTGTTACTCTCTTAAATCTTCCCCTCCTAAATCCTGTTACTAAATCTTGTTACTCTCCTAAATCCTTCTCCCCTAAATCCACACACACATGCATACCCACATGACCGCAGAGAGACACACAATCCACTCACCTCCTTGGCGGTTTTCCCTGGCCAGATGTCCACGCAGGGGCGCAGGAGTCTGCCCACGGCTGCGAGCAACTGTCCCCAGGCCTTCAGCCCCTTTGGCTCGCGGGGAGAGTCTGGCAGATGGGCAGGCGGTCCGGAGTCAGGGGTGGGGGTGCCGGTGACCAAGAGGGTGGAGAAGGGCTTGGCTCCCTTTGAGCCGGTCCTTGCGGCCACCGGCCAGGCTGAGCTCCGTTGTGGCCTGCGGGAAGCAACATGTGGCTGGGGCAGTGAAAGGGATGGGGAAGGGCGATGCACGAAAGGGATCAGAGGAGAGCAAAAACTGAGCAGAGCTTGGAAATGGCGGAGGGAGATAGGGAAAGGCTGGGCTAGAGACCAGGAGAAGGACTGGGGGCTACCCGTATAAACCAAGTCCAGAGTCAGTGATCAGATCCTTGTGAACCTCTCAGACTTATAACAGTTCACTTAGTGACCGTTCAAAGTTACAACAGAACTGAAAAAAGTGACATGACTATTTTTTACACTTATGAGCATTGTCATAAATCCTCCCCTCCTAAATCCTGTTACTAAGTCTCTTACTCTCCTCAATCCTCCTCTCCTAAATCTTGTTACTCTCCTAAATCTTGTTACTCTCCTAAATCTTGTTACTCTCATAAATCCTGTTACTCTCAGAAATCCTCCTCTCCTAAATCCTGTTACTAAATCCTGTTACTCTCCTCAATCCTCCTTTCCTAAATCCTGTCACTCTCCTAAATCCTGTTACTCTCAAAAATCCTTCTCTCCTAAATCTTGTTACTCTCTTAAATCCTCCTCTCCTAAATCCTGTTACTCTCCTTAATCCTCTTCTCCTAAATCCTGTTACTAAATCTTGTTTCTCTCTTAAATCCTCCTCTCCTAAATCCTGTCATTCGCTTAAATCCTGTTACTCTCAGAAATCCTCCTCTCCTAAATCCTGTTACTCCCTTAAATCCTCCTCTCCTAAATCCTGTTACTCTCCTCAATCCTCCTCTCCTCAATCCTCTTACTAAATCTTATTTCTCTCCTAAATCGTCCTCTCTTAAATCCTGTTACTCTGTGAAATCCCCTGGTCCTAAATTCCCCTCCTGTTACTTACTTGGCATCGGGCAACTTGCACAGCGCAAAGAAATAGCTCCTCCAGGCCGAAGGATGGCTAGCAAAGGGATCCTGCGGAAAAAAACAAAGGATGGGGCAAGCATTCACTGGTTTTATTTCAGAAGATTCATTAACCCCTGGGAGCCAATTCCGGCTGGAAAAAAACACACGGGAATCCCAAATGCATGGATGCCAAAGCCCCAGGCAGCGCAAGTCACCGCTGAGCATTGGTTGGGACTAGAAGATCAAGCATGAGAGAACAGAGGGAGTCACAACTTGTGAGATGGGTAGCTAGACAGAGACAGACAACGGATGGATGGATGGATGGATGGATGGATGGATGGATGGATGGATGGATAGATAGATAGATAGATAGATAGATAGATGGATGGATGGATGAGAGGAGAAATATACATAGATTATGCAATATAATAGATAGATAGATAGATAGATAGATAGATAGATAGATAGATAGAGATGAGAGATGAGAAATATACATAGATTATGCAACATAATAGATAGATAGTTAGATAGACTAGATAGATAGATAGATAGATAGATAGATAGATAGATAGATAGATAGATAGATAGAGATAGATAGATAGATAGATAGATATAGATACATAATGATAGAGATGATAGATAGATAGATAGATAGATAGATAGATAGATAGATAGATAGATAGATAGATAGATAGATATAGATACATAATGATAGAGATGATAGATAGATAGATAGATAGATAGATAGATAGATAGATAGATAGATAGATAGATAGAGATGAGAGATGAGAAATATACATAGATTATGCAACATAATAGATAGATAGTTAGATAGACTAGATAGATAGATAGATAGA
This sequence comes from Thamnophis elegans, assembly GCF_009769535.1. Classification (NCBI taxonomy): domain Eukaryota; kingdom Metazoa; phylum Chordata; class Lepidosauria; order Squamata; family Natricidae; genus Thamnophis; species Thamnophis elegans. Next base: position 69,201,041 of record NC_045550.1, read on the forward strand.
TAGATAGATAGATAGATAGATAGATATAGATACATAATGATAGAGATGATAGATAGATAGATAGATAGATAGATAGATAGATAGATAGATAGATATAGATACATAATGATAGAGATGATAGATAGATAGATAGATAGATAGATAGATAGATAGATAGATAGATAGATAGATAGATAGATAGATATAGATACATAATGATAGGGATGATAGATAGATAGATAGATAGATAGATAGATAGAGATGAGAGATGAGAAATATACATAGATTATGCAACATAATAGATAGATAGTTAGATAGACTAGATAGATAGATAGATAGATAGATAGATAGATAGATAGATAGATAGATAGATAGATAGATAGATAGATATAGATACATAATGATAGAGATGATAGATAGATAGATAGATAGATAGATAGATAGATAGATAGATAGATAGATAGATAGATAGATAGATAGATAGATATAGATACATAATGATAGAGATGATAGATAGATAGATAGATAGATAGATAGATAGATAGATAGATAGATATAGATACATAATGATAGAGATGATAGATAGATAGATAGATAGATAGATAGATAGATAGATAGATAGATAGATAGATAGATAGATACAGATAAAGAGATAGAGGAGATAGATAGAACGAAAGAAAGATATAGATAGATAGATAGATAGATGATAGATAGATAGATAGATATAGATACATAATGATAGAGATGATAGATAGATAGATAGATAGATAGATAGATAGATAGATAGATATAGATACATAATGATAGAGATGATAGATAGATAGATAGATAGATAGATAGATAGATAGATAGATAGATAGATAGATAGATAGATATAGATACATAATGATAGAGATGATAGATAGATAGATAGATAGATAGATAGATAGATAGATAGATAGATACAGATAAAGAGATAGAGGAGATAGATAGAACGAAAGAAAGATATAGATAGATAGATAGATAGATGATAGATAGATAGATAGATAGATAGATAGATAGATAGATAGATAGATAGATAGATAGATAGATAGATAGATAGGAGAAATATACATAGATTATGCAACATAATAGATAGATAGATAGATAGATAGATAGATAGATAGATAGATAGATAGATAGATAGATGGATGGATGGATGGATGGATGGATGGATGGATGGATGGATGGATGGATGGATGGATGGATAGATAGATAGATAGATAGATAGATAGATAGATAGATATAGATGAGAGAGAAATAGACATAGATTATGCAGTATAATATATATAAAATGATATAGATAGATGGATGGATGGATGGATGGATGGATGGATAGATAGATGATAGATAGATAGATATGAGAAATAGACATAGATTATGCAGTGTAATATATATAAAATCACATGGATAGACAGACAGACACAGAGATATAGATAGATGCCAATAGATTAGAGAAAGAGAGAGAGAGAGAGATAGGCAGGCAGGTGGGGAGACAGACAGAAAGACAGACAGAAATGGATTAGATGGATGAAAGATAGTTAGACAGACAGACAGACAGATATCGACAGATAGACATAGAGAAATGGAATTAGATAGATGAAAGAGACAGACAGACAGATGCACCGAGGCAGCCAGCCAGCCAGAGTGAAAAGAGGAATCAGCCTAGAATTCCCTATGTAGCCACAAAGAAAGTCCAGCCCCCCCCCCCCCCTTGAGGACCCTGATCCCACTCTTAGCCAGGGCAGGGGGCTCTGTGAGAAGATTCCTGTCTGGAGGCTTTTAGCAGCTCATCCATTTAGTTGACCCTCTGTCCGTGTCTGGACTTCCACACCCAACAGAAGTGCCCCCCCCTCAGAGCTCCGGACCTCTCCCCCTCTCCCTGTCCTACGTCTCTCCTCCCCCTACTCCCATTCTCTCTCCCTCCTTCCCTCCCTCCCTCCCTCTGCCTGTCAGTCTCTCTCTCTCTCCCATTCTCCCCAAGAGGCTCACCTTGAATGTGCCTGGATCCTGAGCAGCTACAACTGTGATGATTTGGTGGGACAGCAGGATTAGCAGTGGCACGAGGGAGGAAGCAGCAGGAATGGTCAGGAGCACCCTGGCCCAGACGATCCCGTTAAGGCTGGTGTGGGAGGAGAGAGGATGACCAGGGGCAGAGTTGGGGTGGGGTGAGGTGGATGGGCGGCCTTGAGTAGCGGGTGCAGCCCCTGAGCTCAGTTTTCAGGAAACGCGGACCTGGGTGGGAGCTCCAGAGGTCAGCTGGGAGGACCTTCCGCATCTACCTGCAGAGAAGAGGCCTCCTCCTGTTAACAGGGTCACAGAAGGGACCTCAGAGGTCTTCTAGTCCAACCCATTGATCAGGCAGGAGACCCTACACCAATGGAGCCTGTCCAATCTCTTCTTAAAAACCTCCACTGTTGGATCACCCACAACCTCTGTTCCATTGATTAATTGATCAAGGTTTATAGAAGAACAGGGTCGGAGGGGGACCTTGGAGGTCTTCTAGTCCAGCCCAAACCTATACCTGTTACAGACAAGTGGTGGTCCAGTCTCTTCTTAAAAACCTTCAGTGACGGAGCAGCCAAAACTCCTGGAGAAAAAAAACTTTTCTACTGATCAATTAATATGGGTTTATCCAACAGAGTTTGGGGGTCTTTAAGTTGCTGACTCCTGAGATACACATACCCAGTTCCTGCAACCGTTCCTCATATGCTTGAGCCTCCAGTCCCCTAATCCTCTTTGTTGCTCTTCTCTGCACTCTTTCTAGAGTGAATAGCAGAGTTGGAAGGGACCTTGGAGGTCTTCTAGTCCAGCCCCCTGCCTAGGCAGGAAACCCTACACCGTTCCAGACAAATGGCTATCCTATCCAACATCTTCTTAAAGACTTCCAGTGTTGGGGCATTCACAACTTCTGGAGGCAACTTCTGTTCCACTGATTAATTACTCTAACTGTCAGGAAATTCCTCCTCTAAGTTGCTTCTCTCCTTGATTAGTTTCCACCCATTGCTTCTTGTCCTGCCTTTAAGTGTTTTGGAGAATAGCTTGACTCCCTCTTCTTTGTGGCAACCCCTGAGATATTGGAAGACTGCTATCATGTCTCCCCTGGTCCTTCTTTTCATTAAACTAGACATTCCCAGTTCCTGCAACCGTTCTTCATATGTTTTAGTCTCCAGTCCCCTAATCCTCTTTGTTGCTCTTCTCTGCACTCTTTCCAGAGTCTCCACGTCTTTTCTACATCGTGGCGACCAAAACTGAATGCCATATTCCAAGTGTGGCCTTCCCAAGGCCTTATAAAGTGGTATTAACCCTTCAGGTGATCTGGATTCTCTCCCTCTGTTGATGCAGCCTAGAACTGTGTTGGCTTTTTTGGCAGCTGCTGCCCACGGCTGGCTCCTATTTAAACGGTTCTCCACTAGGACTCCAAGATCCCTCTCACGGTTACTACTGTTGAGCAAGGTACCACCTATACTGTCCCTGTGCATTTCGTTTTTCTTGCTTAGATGCAAGAAAACACGCCTATCTCCTACCCCACTCTGGAAAGGGGCACCAACATTTTGCACTTGGGTGAGATTAGGCTGCAGCTTTGCAGGGCTGGGAATGTCCAAACCTCTTCACGCAACCTGCCTACGGTCTGGTGCGCAACAACAACCACAATACCCAGCATCCTCAGCCAACGTGCTGGTTGCAGAGGACAATTCACTACCAGAGATTGTTTTTAAAAGATGCAATCGAAGCCTTGCTGTTTTTTTTCTTTTTACCCACATCGTCTAATTTTTTTTTTAAAGAGCTGGCCACCATCTTGACTTTTTTGACCTCATTTCCCCGGCCACCGTGTGGGGGGACAAGAGAGGCTTAAGGGCCAAGGATACGTGCAGATTTTCTCCACGCCGAAGGGCTGCTGGGAGTTGAGGGCCAGGTAAGTGAAGCAGGCGAGGAGCACCGCCAGGTCGTAGCTGACGAGGAAGAGGAGGAAGAGGAGGAAGAAACGGAAGTTGTGGCAGCCGATGCAGTTATTCACCCACAGGCAGTGATGGTCGAATTCCTGCGCCGGCACCCAGAAAGAGATGGGAGGGGGGGGATGAGAAAATTGACATGGGGGGGTCTTATAGAGAAAGGGAGAAGGGCCATAGGACAGTCTCTCTCTCTCTCTCTCTTTCTCTGTCTCTCTCTTTCTCTCTCTCTCTTTCTCTGTCTCTCTGTCTCTCTCTCTCTCTCTCTGTCTCTCTCTCTGTCTCTCTCTTTCTCTCTCTCTCTCTCTGTCTCTCTCTCTGTCTCTCTCTTTCTCTCTCTGTCTCTCTGTGTCTCTCTCTCTCTCTTTCTCTCTCTGTCTCTCTCTCTCGGTTGTACGTTGTGGCGGTTGTAAAGCAGGTCACCCACATGACCAACTGGATTTTCCAACCTTTTTTTTTGCAGTGGTGGCTAAGCAAATATTACGGCCGTAAAGCGAACACTGCAGTCATTAACCGAACCAATTGTTTTATTATGGGCTGGTTTTGCCAAACAACAGACGTGCAGGTAGTCCTCGACTTACGACCACAACTGAGCCCCGAATTTCCGTTACCAAGCAAGGCAGCGGTTGGGTTTTGCCCCATCTTATGACTGTTTTTGCCTCAGTTATTAAGTGAATCACGACAATCATTGATTGTTAAGCGAATCCGTATCCCCTGTCGACTTTGCTTGTCGGAAGGTCGCAAAAGGGGATCACGTAACCCCGGGACAGTGCGACGGTCATAAATGCGAGACAAGCGTTGTGAATTTTGATCACCTGACCGTGGGAATGCTGCAGCGGTCGTGAGTGTGAAAACGGTCATAAGTCGTCTTTCCCCCGTGCTGTTGTCACTTCCAGCGGTCACTAAACGGATGGTCATAAGCCAAGGACTCCCTGCAATCACAGCCCCTGTGGGAAGGAAACCTCACAGGTGTCGGCTTTACTGCTTGGCCGGGGAGAGAAATTGTGCGTTTGTGTCTTCCGGGTGTATTTTTACCTCCACACAAATGTTGCACCAGTGACAATGGAAGGTGTGCGGCAGGCAGTACAACTGACAATGGTTGCACCAGTGTTGCTGGGGGCTGCCCAGCGTGTTGGCCTGGTTCTCCAGCTCTTCTTCGATGCCTGGGAGGGAAGGAAAGGAGACCACAAGGTGTGAAAACTGGGCTGCCCCAAAGAAGATGGAATCAAGCTATTCTCAAAGCACCTGAGGGTAGGACAAGAAGCAATGGGTGGAAACTAACCGAGGAGAGAAGCCACCTGGAATTAAGGAGAAACTTCCTAATGGGGAGGTCAATTCACCCGTGGAACTGCTGGCCACCAGAAGTTGTGAATGCTCCAACACTGGAGGTTTTTAAGAAGAGACTGGAGGGCCATTTGTCTGGGACACAAGAGTTAGGTACAAGGTCTCCTGCCTTGGGAAAGGGGTTAGACTAGAAGACCTCCAAGGTCCCTTCTAATTCTGTGAGTCTGTTAATCAAGGAGAGAAGGAAGCTTGAACTAAGGAGAAACTTCCTAACAGTGAGGACAATTAACCAGTGGACTAATGACCAGGAGACGGTGAGTTCTAGTCCCACCTTAGATATGAAAGTCAACTGGGTGACTTTGGGCCAATCACTAGGAGACGGTGAGTTCTAGTCCCACCTTAGGCATGAAAACCAGCTGGGTGACTTTGGGCCAATCACTAGACTAGAAGATGGTGAGTTCTAGTCCCAAATTAGGCATGAAAGTCAGGTGGGTGACTTTGGGCCAATCACCAGGAGACGGTGAGTTCTAGTCCCACCTTAGGCATAAAAGCCAGCTGGGTGACTTTGGACCAATCACCAGGAGACGGAGAGTTCTAGTCCCAAATTAGGCATGAAAGTCAACTGGGTGACTATGGACAAATCACTAGGAGACGGTGAGTTCTAGTCCTACCTTAGGCATGAAAGCCCGCTGGGTGACTTTGGGCCAATCACTAGGAGACGGTGAGTTCTAGTCCCACCTTAGGCATGAAAGCCAGCTGGGTGACTTTGGGCCAATCACTAGGAGACGGTGAGTTCTAGTCCTACCTTAGGCATGAAAGCCAGCTGGGTGACTATGGACAAATCACTAGGAGACGGTGAGTTCTAGTCCTACCTTAGGCTGTCCTACCTTAGGCATGAAAGCCAGCTGGGTGACTTTGGGCCAATCACTAGGAGACGGTGAGTTCTAGTCCTACCTTAGGCATGAAAGCCGACTGGGAGTCCTTGGGCCAATCACCAGGAGACGGTGAGTTCTAGTTCCATCTTAAGTATGGAAGCTGGGTGGGTGACTACCTGTAGGAAGTCCCTGCAGATAGTAGATCTCAACTAGCAGCTTCAGATTGGGACCACCAGGAAAGACATGAGGGGGTCCTTGACTTACAACCATAATAGAACCTGGCCATCATGGTTGTAAGTTGTGGCTGTCGTAAAGCAGGTCACCCACATGACCAACTTGATTTTCTAACTAAGGAGAAACTTCCTAACAGTGAGGACAATTCACCCGTGGAACAGCTTGCCACCAGAAGCCATGGATGTTCATCGCTGAACTGAAACGGTGTAGGGGTCTTCTGCTTGAGCAGGGGGCTGGACTAGAAGACCTCCAAGGTCCCTTCCGGCTGTATTCTATGCTAAGGATGCCAAAGTGGGAAGTAGGAAACCCTATTGTTAGGGGATAATTTAAGAGCTTTCCGCACCAAAAGCTGCGGGCTGGACTAGATGACCTCTAAGGCCCCCTGCAACGTTCTGCAATTCTGGGGTTATTTTGATCTCTTTCAGCAAGAGGAGTGAGATAATCGGACATTCTGTTTGCCCTAGAAATAATTTTGGCTTTTTTAAAAATGATTTTTTTTAAATATAAGAAAATATTGCTATACAGGTAGTCCTCGACTTACAACTGGCTTGCTTAGCGACCGTTCGAAGTTGCAACGGCACTGAAAAAAGTGAGCGACGACCGTTTCTCACACTTACGGCCGTTGCAGCATCCCTCTGGCCACGAGATCAAAATCCAGATGCCTGGCAACTGACTCGTAGTTACGACGGTTGGCAGCGTCCCTGGGTCAGGTGATTCCCCTTTTGCGACCTCCCGGCCAGCCAATGTCAACGGAGAAGCCAGATTCACTTAACAACCGTGCTGCTTTCTTAGCAGCAGCAGTGACTCACTTAACAACGGTGGCAAGAAAGGACACAAAATGGGGCACAAACACTTTCTTGCTTAGCAGAGGGAATTTGGGCCTGAGCAGGGGGTTGGACTAGAAGACCTCCAAGGCCCCTTCAAACTCTGTTATTCTATGGTCGTAAGTCGAGGACTACCCGCGTTGAACGAAGACGGGGAGCACCGTGGGAAAGGAGGGAGGGTTAGGGCCTCCCGCTTACCTTTATGGAGGATTCCCGTGTCCGTGAAACTGGTGAGGCAGAAGTAAAGGAGGGTCGGGATGAGGAGGTTGGCGCAGATGATGGGAAAAGCCCAGGAGACGTTCAGGCCCAGCCAGGTGCCGCTGCGGACAGCAAAGGACATTGCGGGTCTGTCACACACCCTCGACTCCCACAACCGCAGCCACTTCCCTCCAGAACGGGGTCCCTCACCTGCTCACCTGAAGGCCCCCTGGAGAGTCCCAGAAGGTGGACTTCGACTCCCAGAATTCCCCAGGCAGCCCTGCTCAGAGGACGCCAAGGAACCCCCAGTCTCCTCCTCCTCCTCCTCTCTCCACAAACACCCTTCTAGCATTGATGGGGTTACCTAGTTGGGTCATGAAATGTCTGCAGGAAAACAAGTAAGCTCAGAGAGCACCAAAGAGCAGCAGCAGCTTCTTCTTCTTCTTCTTTTTCTTCTTCTCCTTCTCCTCTTCTCCTTCTCCTCCTCCTCCCCTCCCGCTCCTCCCCCTCCCCTTCCCCCTCCTCCTCCTCTTCTTCTCCTCCTCCTCCCCCCTCCTTCCTCTTCCTGTCTCTCTTCCTCTTCTTTCCTCCTCTTCTTCTTCGACTTCTCCTCCTTCTCCTCCTCCCCTTCTTCTCCTTCTCTTCTTCTTCTCCTTCTCCTCCTCCTCCTCTTCTTCTCCTTCTTTTCTTCTCCTTCTTCTCCTTCTCTTCTTCTTCTTCTTCTCCTTCTCCTTCTCCTCCTCCTCCCTCTTCCTATCTCTCTTCCTCTTCTTTCCTCCTCCTCCTCCTCCTCCTCCTCTTCTCTTCTTCTCCTTCTCCTTCTCCTCGTCCTCTTCTTCTCCTCCTCTTCTCCTCCTCCTCTTCTTTTTCTTCTCCTCCTCCTCTTCCTCTTCTTCTCCTCCTCTCCTTCTCCTTCTCTTCATCTCCTCCTCCTTCTTCTCCTTCTCCTCCTCCTCCTTCTCTTCTTCTTCTCCTCCTCCTCCTCCTCCTCCTCCTCCTCCTCCTCCTCCTCCTCCTCCTCCATTTTAGCACTGATGGTGTTACCTATTTGGGTCATGAAACGTCTGCAGGAAAACAACCAACCTCAGAGAGTCCACGGTCCTTTTCTTTCTCTTTCTTTCTTTCTTTCTTTCTTTCTTTCTTTCTTTCTTTCTGTCTTTCTTTCTTTCCTTTCTTCCTTCCTTCCTTCCTTCCTTCCTTCCTTCCTTCCTTCCTTCCTTTCTTTCTTTCTTTCTTTCTTTCCTTCCTTCCTTCCTTCCTTCCTTCCTTCCTTCTTTCTTTTCCCTTTTTCTCCCCCTCCCCTCCTCCTCTCCCTCAAACACCCTGCCCCCTAGCACTGATGATGTTCCCTAGTTGGGCCATGAAACGCCTGCGAGGAAACGACCGATCTCAGAGACCACCCGGGAGCCCTCCTTTCACACACAACCAACCCCCCCCACCACCTCTGAGCAACCCTTGTTCCCCTCTGTCCAGCCATCTTCGGCTGGGAGCCCGCCAGGAGGAAGGCAGCCCCGCCGGGCTTCTCCCTACTCACGGGAAGGTGAAGAACACGCAGCTCAGCGCCACGAGGGTGCTGAAGTGGAAAGAGGCGAAGGATCCCGAGAAGAGCGGGTGGCACCCATCCCTGCCGGATGCCATGGCTGGAGCTCTTGGCCCAAGCCAAGTGGGGGAGCCAGGGGGAGGCCGTCGTCAGGACGAGGCGGTGACAATGGCCGTAGGAGGGGAGTGGGTGGGCTCCCTTCTGCTGTGGAATGTTCCCGGGTGGCAGTTGGAGAAGATGGTGGGACCACGGGGGGGGGGGGTGTCCTCTTCTCTGGGGCCTGTTTTGTTTCTGTTTTCCACATTTTTATTATTATTTTTAATTCTCTTCCATACCATTTTAAGTACACATCCATGGAAATGTTATTCTTCTTTGCATTTGTCATTCTTATACATTTGTTATTCCATTTAATAGATTATAATATACAATTTGGGTTGCTTGATTTACCATCCCTTCCTCCTGTTGTAACACCACCTGATTTTCCCTTTCTTTTCTCCCTCCCTCCCTTCTCTACTTCCTTCCTTCCTCCTCTCCTTCCTCTTCCTTTTTCCCTTACGTCTCTCCTACTCTTCCTCTTCCCCTTCCTACCCTCTCTCCTTCTCTTTCTCTTTCCTTCCTCCTCTCCTTCCCCTTCCTTTGTCCCTTACTTCTCCCCTACTCCTACTCTTCCCCTTCCTACCCTCTCTCCTTCTCATTATCTCGCTTCCACCCTCCTTAACTTCTTCCTTCTTTCCTCCTCTCCTTCCCCATCCTTCTTCCCTTCCCTTCCTCCTACTCCTACTTCCTCCTCCCCTTCCTACCCTCTCTCCTTCTTTCTATTCCTTCCATCTTCCTTAATGTCTTCCTTCCTTCCTCCTCTCCTTCCCCATCCTTCTTCCCTTCCCTTCCTACCCTCTCTCCTTCTCTTTCACTCCCTTCTATCTTCCTTACCTCTTCCTTCCTTCCTCCTCTCCTTCCGCATTCTTCTTCCTCTTCCTCTTTCCCTTCCTATCCTCTCTCCTTCTCTTCTCTCCCTTTCCACCCTCCTTACCTCTTCCTTCCTTCCTCCTCTCCTTCTGCATCCTTCTTCCTCTTCCCCTTCCTATCCTCTCTCCTTCTCTTCCTCTCCCTTTCCACCCTCCTTACCTCTTCCTTCCTTCCTCCTCTCCTTCCCTTTCTGTTCTGACCCCCCTCTTCGCTCGTTCACAAACGACAGCCAGACAGAACTTCAAAGGAAATATCTTTATCAGTCCCGGCTCAAGCTGGCTGCGAGCCCAAAATAAACATAGATAAAGTCTCTGGCAAAAAGTTACACAGCAAATGCAAAAACAAAACTCTTACAGCAAACCAGGTTTACAGAAAGCAAATCACTTATCCAAGTGCCTCTTTGAATCATGAACACTAGCTCGAACAGGAACGGAACTGAACTCACGAACGTTGACTTCTGCAACTAAGGCATGGCACAATCAGTCTTTTATCTGCAGGATAACAGCTGCTCATTATCCTGTATCCCGAAACAACTCACAGGTTTCTGCTGAGTCACAACACCTTTCCTACCCTCTCTCCTTCTCTTCCTCTCTCTTCCACCCTCCATACCTCTTCCTCCCCTCCTTCCCCAGCCTGGCTGGGGAATTCTGGGAGTTGAAGTCCACAAGTCTTAAAGTTCCCAAGTTTGGACACCCCTGTGTTAATAATGATGGAAGCATTTCGTATGCACGTTGGAAATGTAGGCAAAACCAAGGAACATATTATCACCACATGTGGTGATTGTGCCCCAAGGCTAAACAATATTGGAATAGAATGAGAAAATGGCTGGAAGAAATGACTAAACAGCAAATCGATATGAAACCGGAGCTCTGTCTATTGGGAACGCCTGCAAGGAAATATGACGAAAATTAAATGAATTAAGGAATGTACCGAATAGCATCATATGTATAGACAGAGAAATGAAATAAGGGGGAAGACGGACATTCACAATGGATGTACACTTAGGTGAAAATGTTGTACAGAAGGAAATTGCAAAAATAAATAAATAAATTTGTCTTTTAAAAAAACTTTAATAAAAAATATTTTTTTAAAAAGAATTTGATCCCTCAATTTGACAGACTTAGCTCCCTTTGCAAAGGGGGCCCCTTGCCTCACCCCAAAATATGAATCGCTACATAATTCAGGCCAAGCCCCCCCCCCCCCCAAAAAAAAAACACCATTTATTAAGGGGATTCTTCAGGCATTTATTATGAGAAACTTCTTGGCAGTGAAGACAATTCCCCCGTGGGACTGCTTGCTACCAGAAGTTGTGGGTGCTCCATCACTGGAGATTTTAAAGAAGAGATTGGACAACCATTTGTCTGGAATGGGGGTTTCCTGCCTAAGGAGGGGGTTGGACTAGAAGACCTCCAAGGTCCCTTCGGACTCTGTTATTCTATTAAGATGTATTCTTTTGATAAAATACAGATGTTGCTCGACTTTGCTGACTGTTGAAAGATACAAACTGAACTGTTTTCTCGGTTCATTTGGGGTTTCTGGTTTTTTTTTTTTTTTGGCCAGTTCCTGGTTCATTAACCCAGCAGCCACTGTACTGCGGGCGGTTGGCACCTGTGCCAATGACCTCCGGTGCTTGGCATCAGGAAGAGCAGAGCGGAGCAGAACGAGATTGGGAGGTGACTCTGGATGAATGAATCAATCCCAGATAAAATTGTTCCCAGCGGCCCCAAGCAGTTGGACTCTGATCCCAATTGGCTGGAGAAAGCTGAGCTTCCCGGAACACCAGATCTCTTTCAGCGGCTGCTTCTCGTGGGATCAAGAAGATCTCATAAGCCCGTGAGAAGCCCCCGATGCAAGCCAGCATGGAAGAAGACCTCTCTTTGGAGAACCTGGTGCCAAATCCGGGGTAGGCAGCTTTTTTATTTTATTTTTTAATAATATGTATTTATAACAATTTTTTCCCCTACAGTTGACAATATACTTGAAATTACTTTCTTACCATCCCATAACTCCACCTTATCTTACAACATTCCAACTTCTTCTTCCTTCCTTCCCTCCTTCCTTCCCTCCTTTCTTCTCTCCTACTCTCCTTCCTTCCCTCCTTCCTTCCCTCCCTCCTTCCCCCTTCCCTCCTTCTCTCCTTCCCTCCTTCCTTCCCTCCTTTCTTCTCTCCTTCTCTCCTTCCTTTGCCCCTTCCTTTCTTCCTTCCTTCCCCCCTTCCTTCTCTCCTACATTCCCTCCTTCCTTCCTTCCTTCCCTCCCTCCTTCCCCCTTCCCTCCTTTCCTCCCCCCTTTCTTCTCTCCTCTCCTTCCCTCCTCCTTCCCTGCTTCCTTCCCTCCTTCTTTCCCTCCTTTCTTCTCTCCTCTCCTTCCTTTCCCCCTTCCTTTCCTCCTACCTTCCCCCCTTCCTTCTCTCCTACATTCCCTCCTTCCTTCCCTCCTTCCTTCTCTCCTTTCTTCTCTCCTTCCTTCCTTCCTTCCTTCCCTCCTTTCTTCTCTCCTTCTCTCCTTCTCTCCTTCCTTCCCTCCTTCCTTCCCTCCTTTCTTCTCTCCTTCTTGGAAGGGGCCTTGGAGGTCTTCTAGTCCAACCCCCTGCCTAGGGAGGAAACCCTATACCACTTCAGACAAATGGCTATCCAACATCTTCTTAAAGACTTCCAGTGTTGGGGCATTAAACAACTTCTGGAGGAAAGTTGCTCCACTGATTAATTTTTCTCCCTGTTAGGAAATGTCTCCTTAGTTCTAGGTTGATTAGTTCCCATCCGTTGTTTCTTATCTTGGCTTCTGGTGCATTTACTGATTCACGGAGATGGAAGGGACCATGTAGGTCATCTAGTCCAACCCCACGCCCAAGCAGGAGGCCCTGCACCATTTCTGACAAAATGGCAGTCCAGCCTCCTCTTGAAAGCCTTCAGTGGTGGACAACTACTGTGGTTAGTCTGTCCCCTGGACAGAGAATAGAATAAAATATGGAATAGAATAACAGAGTTGGAAGGGACCCTGGAGGTCTTCTAGTCCAGCCCCCTGCTCAGGCAGGAAACACAATTGCATTTCAGAAAAATGGTTGTCCAATCTCTTAATAAAAACCTACGTTTATAACTTCTGGAGGCAATTTCTGTTCCACTGGCTAATTGTTCTCACTGTCAGGAAATTCCTCCTCAGTTCTAAGTTGCTTCTCTCCTTGATTAGTTTCCACCCATTGCTTCTTGTTCTGCCCTCAGGTGCCCTGGAGAATAGCTTGACTCCCTCTTCTTTGTGGCAACCCCTCAAATAGAATAGAATAGAAGAACAGAGTTGGAAGGGACCTTGGAGGTCTTCTAGTCCAACCCCCTGCCTAGGCAGGAAACCCTATACCGTTTCAGACAAATGGCTATCCAACATCCTCTTAAAGACTTCCAGTGTTGGAGCATTCACAACTTCTGGAGGCAATTTCTGTTCCACTGGCTAATTGTTCTAACTGTCAGGAAATTCCTCCTCAGTTCTAAGTTGCTTCTCTCCTTGATTAGTTTCCACCCATTGCTTCTTGTTCTGCCCTCAGGTGCCCTGGAGAATAGTTTGATTCCCTCTTCTTTGGGGCAACCCCTGAGATATTAGAACACTGCTATCCTGTCTCCCCTGGTCCTTCTTTTCATTGAACTAGACATACCCAGTTCCAACAACCTTTATATATTTTAACCTCCGGGCTAGAAAAGGGGAAGCTCTGAGTTCTAGTCCTGCCTTGGGGAGGGTGGGGGGGGGTGGGGTTGTCAACGTATTCTCCAAAGCACCGAAGGCCGGAGAAAGAAAGCGCACGATGCTTTCCGATGTGTGCTTTGAACCAGCGGAAGGTCATTCAACTCTCAAAGGTTACCGAATGTCCTTCCAAACCAAAACCGCCACTCACCAATTGGCGCACAGCAGGGCCTCGCTGGTTCCCCCCCCCCGGAGACAAGGCAAACCCACGCAAAGTTTTTTTAAAAAAAAAAGTCAAGATGGAGGCTGTTGAGCGAGCGATCAAAGAGGCATCTTTCTATTTGCCTCGGAACCCCACGTAAGGAGGGGCTTTATTGAATCAGAATGGAGCTGGAAGGGACCTTGGGAGGTCTTCTAGTCCAGCCCCCTGCTCAAACAGGAGACCCTATACCCATGATGGCGAACCTATGGCACGCATGACACAGGTGGCACGCAGAGCCATTTGTTAGGGCACACAAGGCATTGCCCTGTCAGCTCCAATGCGCATGCATGCTCTGGCCAGCTGACTTCGGCATTCTTTCTCGGATGTTTTTCCCCCCCTCCGGAGGTTTCCCTGAACTTCCATTTTTGGGTCGGGATGTTTTTTCGTGCTCCGGAGCCTCCAGGGAGGCTTCCTGAAGTCTCAGGAGGGCAAAAAATGGCTCTACGGGCATTCCAGAAGTCACGGTTCCTGAAGTTCCTGAACCGGTAGCAGAAATTTTGAGTAGTTCGGAGAACCGGTAGTGGAAATTTTAAGAAGTTCAGAGAACCGGTAGTGGAAATTTTGAGTAGTTCAGAGAACTGGAAGCGGAAATTTTGAGTAATTCAGAGAACCGGTAGTGGAAATTTTGAGTAATTCAGAAAACCGGTAGTGGAAATTTTGAGTAGTTCAGAGAACCGGTAACAGAAATTTTGAGTAATTCAGAGAACCGGTAACAGAAATTGTGAGTAGTTCGGAGAACTGGAAGTGGAAATTTTGAGTAGTTCAGAGAACCTGTAGCGGAAATTTTGAGTAGTTCTGAGAACCTGTAGTGGAAATTTTGAGTAGTTTGGAGAACTGGTAGCGCACCCCTGGATCGAGTAGGTAACATCATCGGTGCTAGAAAGAACGGAGAGGGGTTTGCACTCTTTTTACACACGATATCTTTGCAATGTGTGAATCCGGAAAACGAGCCAATTCGCCAGCGGTGGCTTGCCACAAATAAATACAAATGCAAATAAATGCTTGGATGAGTAAAAAAATTTATCGGATGGATAAAAATAATTCTAAAGTAGCAAACCAAAGAAAGAGTCCATTATTTTGGTCTTTTGGTCTGGACGGGATGTACAAACCCCAGAGAGGAACGAGAAGGAATCTTGTGGGTTTCATTTGAACTGTGTTTTTGCAATTTTTTTGGCAGTTTATCCTTGGATTTGATTCATCTGCTGATTGACAACTTCAGCGTCCCCGTTGCGTGTTTCTCCCACCCGCCTTCCGCGCTGCAGCTCCTGCGACGTAAGTGTGCAAGACACAACAAAGGCGGAGGCCACACAATAGGAGGAGTCCTCAACTTATATATATATATATTTAAAATATATATTTATTTTATACACGTAAGCACATCAACAGAAACCAACACATAACTTAAAAACAACATAGGAACAATAAGTTCCGTCGTATATCATACCGCGGTTCCGAATCGGTTTCTTTGCAGTTAGTGTTTTCCCTTCTATACATTTCTATCTTGCGTTCATAATCTCCTTGTTCGTTATCCATTTTTATGTACATTTCTTTATTTATTTAAACTTAGCTACTTATGACGAAATATTATTTACCTATATTGTGCTTTATATTTTTACTGTCATTTATTCTCTTACATACAGTTATAGACATACATTCACATAGTTATTCTTTTTCTTTGCCATTCTTATATTATTATTATTCCATTTAAGAGGTTATAAAGTATAGTTTGGAATGCTTTGTTTACCATCCTTCGCACCTGCTATGACACCACCTTATTTTCTCTTTCTTTTCTTTTCTCCCTCCCTTCCTTCTCTACTTCCTTCCTTCCTCCCCTCCATCCCTTTCTTCCCTCCCTTACCTCTCCCCTACTCCTACCCTCTTTCTTCTCTTTCCTAGGAGTCCTCAACTTAACTGTTGACAGATTAATAGAGTTAGAAGGGACCTTGTAGGTCATCTAGTCCAACCCCCTGCCCGAGCGGGAGACCTTACATCTGCCTCTACCGAGGATCAAACTCACAACCTCCTGGTTGTTAGGACAAGAGCTCCACCGCTAGGCCACAGCAGCAGGTGCCTGTTAGGACTTACAACACTACAGATGGTCCTCGACATACGAACCGCAATTGAGCCCAAAATTTCCACTGCTAAGGGAGACATTGGTTAACTCTCCTTTTTGCAGCCTTTCTTGGCACACAGTTGTTAAGCGAATCGCTGCGGATGTTAAGTCGGCAACCCGGTTGTTAAGTGAATCGGATTGACTTGGCTGGTCAGAAGGTCGCAAAAGGGGACCGTGTGACATTACAACCGTCATAAATACGAGTCAGTTTCCAATTGTCCGAGTTTTGATCGTGTGGGAGGTTGCGATCAATGGTCGTAAATCTGACAAAACATTCATAAGTCACTTTTTTCAGTGTGGTTGTCACTTCGGACGGTCCCTAAATGAACGGTTGTAAGTTGAGGATTCCCTGTCCTGAAAAATGTGAAGTGCGACTGTGGTCACGTTGTCAAAACCTCCTGGCGATTGACTCCAAGTCACTCGGCTGAATTTTGATTGCGTGAGCATGGGGAGTCCCTGAGCAAACTGGCAGTAGTCTCTGCTGGAACCCAACCCTGGGTCATAAGTGTGAAAAACGGTCGTAAGTCACTTTTTTCACCATTGTTGTCACTTTGAACGGTCACTAAAAGAATCGTTGTAAATCAAGGACTACCGATAACTTCTTAGGTCTATCTATATATGTAGAAACGGCTCTCTGTCTGCGTGTCCCAGCATAACTCTGGAACGCCTGGAGCAATTTCAACCGAACTTGGTACACGGATGACTTACTCTCTGGAAACAAATACTGGGGGGCGGGGGGGGGGGAAAGACACCACTAAGGCCCCTCGGGGTGCATGTTCTGTTAAGATACAGCCTGTTGTGCCTTAAAACGGCTTCTACTGTACTACTGAAAAATGGCTTCTACTGTGCAGCGCTTGGCTCTCTGTGGGGGAAGCTGAGCTAAAGGTTCAATGTGTTGGCGGTTGCAGAGCAGAACTTGGTGGACCTGGCCATCATCGGCATGGCGACCTTCCTGACCCTGGTGTCCGTGGTCATCTTCGTGGAGGACGCTGTCTATCTCTCCAAGAAGATCCGTTGCTTCTCCAAGATGAAAACCCTCATCTGGAGCAGCTCAGCCCCTACGGTGAGAACTCACCCAGCATGGCTCTCTGGCAACCAATAAAGGAGGAGGGGGAGGAGGAGGAAGACACGGGGGGGGGAGGAGAAGGAGGAGGAGAAGGAGGAGCAGGAGGAAGAAGAGGAGGGGGAGGGGGAGCAGGAGAAGGAGAAGGAAGAGAAGGTGGGAGGAGGAGGAGGAGGAAGAGAAGGAGGAGGAGGAGCAGAAGGAGGAAGAGTAGAAGGAGGAGAAGAAGGAGGAGGAGAAGGAGGAGGAAGAGGAGGAGAAGGAGGAGGAGAAGGAGGAGGAGAAGGAAGAGTAGAAGGAGGAGCAGAAGGAGGAGCAGAAGGAGGAGGAAGAGGAGAAGGAGGAGAAGAAGGAGGAGGAGAAGGAGGAGGAAGAGGAGAAGGAGGAGGAGAAGGAAGAGAAGGAGGAGGAGAAGAAGGAGGAGAAGGAGGAGGAGAAGGAGGAGGAGAAGAAGGAGGAGAAGGAGGAGGAAGAGGAGAAGGAGGAGAAGGAGGAGAAGGAGGAGGAGAAGAAGGAGGAGAAGAAGGAGGAGAAGGAGGAGGAGAAGAAGGAGGAGGAGAAGGAGGAGCAGGAGGAGGAAGAGTAGAAGGAGGAGAAGAAGGAGGAGGAGAAGGAGGAGGAAGAGTAGAAGGAGGAGGAGAAGGAAGAGAAGGAAGAGGAGAAGGAGGAGAAGAAGGAGGAGCAGAAGGAGGAGGAAGAGTAGAAGGAAGAGAAGAAGGCGGAGAAGGAGGAGGAGGAAGAGAAGGAGGAGGAGGAGCAGAAGGAGGAGAAGGAGGAGGAGAAGGAAGAGAAGGAAGAGTAGAAGGAGGAGAAGAAGGAGGAGAAGAAGGAGGAGGAGAAGGAGGAGCAGGAGGAGGAAGAGTAGAAGGAGGAGAAGAAGGAGGAGGAGAAGGAGGAGGAAGAGTAGAAGGAGGAGGAGAAGGAAGAGAAGGAAGAGGAGAAGGAGGAGAAGAAGGAGGAGCAGAAGGAGGAGGAAGAGTAGAAGGAAGAGAAGAAGGCGGAGAAGGAGGAGGAGGAAGAGAAGGAGGAGGAGGAGCAGAAGGAGGAGAAGGAGGATAAGAAGGAGGAGGAGGAGGGACAAGGAAGAGAAGGAGGAGGAGGAGAAGGAGGAAGAGAAGGAGAAGGAGGGGGAGAAGGAAGAGAAGGAGAAGCAGGAGGAGGAGGAGAAGCAGGAGGAGGGGAAGGAGGAGGAGAAGAGAGAGGAGGAGAAGGAGAAGGAGAAGGGGTGGCGGAGGAGGAGGAGGGCTGTGGGGTCCTTGGTGCTCTCTAAGCTTGATGGTTTCCTTGCAGGCGTTTCATTACCAAACTGGGTAACATCATCAGTGCCAGAAGACAGTGGGGTTTGTGAGGAGAAGGAGGAAGAGGAAGAGAAGGAATGTGAGGTCCTTGGTGCTCTCTGAGCTTGGTGGGTTTTTATTACAGACGTTTCTATACCCAACTAGGTAACAGCATCAGAGCTAGAAAGTTGAACGCTAACCCTTCTCCCTTTTAGCCCTGATGATGTTACCTTGTTGGGTAATGAAATGTATGCAAGAAAACCACCAAGCTCAGAGAGCAACTAGGAAGCGGTATATAAATCTAAGAGCTGTTGCTGTCCCTCCTTCCCTCTTTCCTTTCCTTTCCATTCCTTTCCTTGGTTAAAGTGCATTGTTGCAGGCTGACTCTGCCCACAGCCAGGAGTTCGATCCTGACCGGCTCCAGGTTGACTCAGCCTTCCGTCCTTCCGAGGTGGGTCAAATGAGGACCCAGATTGTTGGGGGACAAGAGGCTGACTCTGCAAACCTCTTAGAGAGGGCTGGAAAACACTGTGAAACGGTACAGAAGTCTTAAGTGCTATTGCCCTCCCTCCCTCCCGTGGAGGCAGTGGTTAAAAGGCAGTCTGACTCTGCCCAGAGTCAAGAGTTCAATCCTGACCAGCTCAAGGTTGACTCAGCCTTCCATCCTTCCGACATCCGTAAAATAAGGACCCAGATTGTTGGGAGCAAATAGGCTGACTCTGTTAAAACCGCAAAAACACTGTGAAGTGGTATATAGGTCAAAGTGCTACTGCTAATCCTTCCTTTGAAGCATTGCAGGCTGACTCTGCCCACAGCCAGGAGTTCGATCCTGACTGGCTCAAGGTTGACTCAGCCTTCCGTCCTTCTGAGGTCAGTAAAACGAGGACCCAGATAGTTGGGGAGCAAGAGATGCTGACTCTGCAAACCGCTTAGAGAGGGCTGGGAAGCACGGTGAAGCATATACAAGTGTGGCTGCAATTGCTATTATTCTGTTGGAAGCCATTTTGGCTGCCAAAATTGCTACTGCAAGCCAAAATTCTCATTGTGGCTACCAAGGAGGCTGGATCCTAGTCCATACCTGGTTGGCACCCAGTTGGAGAGGCTGATTTTTTACACAACGTTTTGGCTTGCAACAGTTCCAAAAACGAAGGCTGGTTTTGGATGCCCTCTGCCTGGGGGGGTCTCCGGCCACAGCCCCCAGGTCCCATGCTCATATGCCTTCTTTCCTTTCCCTGCTAGGCCGTCTCGGTCTTCTCCCTGCTTGGACTGTGGGTGCCCCGGGCCATGACGTACGTGGAGATGGCCATCGGCGCGTGAGTCTCTCTCTCTCTCTCTCCAGGGTGATCTTTTTTGGAGGAATTCTGGTGGAATTGACACTCAGGAGGGGCGCCGGGGCTGAGGATGGACCGGTGGGCCCTTTCGGATGAACGTGGATGGAGAGATGGCTGGAGACCTTTGAGATGAAGGATGGGGCAGTAGAATGTAGAATCCTGGGGCTGGAAGGGGCCTTGGAGGACTTCTAGTCCACCCCCTGCTGGAGATCATAGAATCCTAGGGCTGGAAGGCATCTTGGAGGTCTTCTACTCCAACCCTCTGCCAAAGATCATAGAATCATAGTGCTGGAAGGGACCTCAGAGATCTTCTAGTCCACCCCCTGCTGAAGATCATAGAATCCTAGGGCTGGAAGGGACCTTGGAGGTGTTCTAGTTCACCCCCTGCTCATCACAGAATCATAGGGCTGGAAGGGATCTTGGAGATCCTCTAGTCCACCCCCTGCTTATCATAGAATCATAGGGCTGGAAGATTTCTTGGAGGTCTTCCAGTCCACCTCCTGCTGAAGATCATAGAATCCTAGGACTGGAAGGGACCTTGGAGGTTTTCTACTCCAACCCTCTGCCAAAGATCATAGAATCCCAGGGCTGGAAGGGACCTTGGAGGTCTTCTAGTCCACCCCCTGCTGAAGATCAAAGAATCCTAGGGCTGGAAGGGACCTCAGAGGTCTTCTAGTCCACCCCCTGCCAAAGATCATAGAATCATAGGGCTGGAGGGGATCTTGGAGGTGTTCTAGTTCACCCCCTGCTTATCATAGAATCATAGAGCTGGAAGGGATCTTGGAGGCCTTCTAGTCCACCCCCTGCTGAAGATCAAAGAATCATAGGGCTGGAAGGGACCTCAGAGGTCTTTTAGTCCACCCACTGCCAAAGATCATAGAATCCTAGGGCTGGAAGGGACCTTGGAGGTCTTCTATTCCAACCTCCTGCTCAAACCAGGAACCTTATACCAGTGATGGCGAACCCTTTTTGGCTCGCATGCCAAAAGTGGGGGGAGCGCAGGGCGGTCGCACCCTGGCGTGCCACACCCATAATGCAATGCGCGACCACCAGGGCACATGCGCGCATGACCATCACTCCCCCCCCCCAATTTTTGCATGCTTTTTTTTGCCCTCTCTAGGCTCCAGAGCCTCCAGAGGACAAAAAAACGGCAGTATGGGCAAACCGGAAGTTTGGGATACGGACTTCCGGTTTGCTCGTAGGGCCAGTTTTACCTCTCCGGAGCCTCCAGGGAAGCCTCCGGAAGGTCCCTGAAGGTTCTGGAGGCCTAAAAACGGCCCTACGAGCAAACCGGAAGTCCGTTCCTGAATTTCCGGTTTGCCCGTGGTTTTTCGCGCTCCGGAGGCTTCAGGGAAGCTCCTGAAACCTCTAGAGCAGTGTTTCTCAACCTTGGCAACTTGAAGATGTCCGGACTTCAACTCCCAGAATTCCCCAGCCAGCATTCGCTGGCTGGGGAATTCTGGGAGTTGAAGTCTGGACATCTTCAAGTTGCCAAGGTTGAGAAACACTGCTCTAGAGGGCCTTCGGGGGGGGGGGGGACGGGGAAGGCTGTTTTCGCCCTCCCCAGGCTCCTATAAAGCCTCCAAAAAAAGCCTGAAGTCAGCTGGCCAGCTGACAGGGCAACGCCTGGACAAATAGCTCCCCTCGTCATTTCGGCCTTATACCATCTCAGACAAATGGTGGTCCAATCTCCTCTTGGAAACCTCCAGTGATGGAGCCATTCCGGAAAGCAAGTTCTTCCATTGATTCATCGTTCTGCCAGAAGATTGCTGGACCTCACGCTTGGGGTGAGCAGCCACTGCCCATCACACCTGGACCTTTTTCATCTACAATATAAAAAAAATGTTAATTTTTTTTTAATAGAAAAGAGCGCCGAGAAGAGCAACAAAGACGATTTGGGAGCTTGGAGGCTCAAACATAGAAGAAGAAACCTGTCCTTCAACACACAAAGCAGAGTCACAGGCTTGTTGTGACATTCCTTATGAAGTTTTAGTACCACTTTGGTGGGGCCCTTGGAATATTTGCATCCAGTTTTGGTCGCCACGATGTAGAAAAAGATGTGGAGACTCTGGAAAGAGTGCAGAGAAGAGCAAGGAAGAGGATTAGGGGACTGGAGGCTAAAACACATGAAGAACGGTTGCAGGAACTGGGTATGTCTAGTTTAATGAAAAGAAGGACTAGGAAGACATGATAGTAGTCTTCCAATATCTCAGGGGTTGCCACAAAGAAGAGGGAGTCAAGCTATTCTCCAAGGCACCTGAGGGCGGAACAAGAAGCAATGGGTGGAAACTAATCAAGGAGAGAAGCAACTTAGAACTGAGGAGGAATTTCCTGACAGTGAGAACAATTAGACAGTGGAACAGAAATTGCCTCCAGAAGTTATAAATGTAGGTTTTTATTAATAGATTGGACAACCATTTTTCTGAAATTCAATTGTGTTTTCTGCCTGAGCAGGGGGCTGGACTAGAAGACCTCCAGGGTACTTTCCAACTCTGTTATTCTATTCCATATTTTATTCTATTCCTTATAAAGTTTTAGTACCACTTTGGTGGGGCCCTTGGAATATTTGCATCCAGTTTTGGTCGCCACGATGTAGAAAAAGATGTGGAGACTCTGGAAAGAGAGCAGAGAAGAGCAAGGAAGAGGATTAGGGGACTGGAGGCTCAAACATATGAAGAACGGTTGCAGGAACTGGGCAGGTCTAGTTTATTGAGAAGAAGGACATGATGGTAGCCTTCCAACATTTGAAAAGCTGCCATGAGGAAAGAGAGGTTGATCTATTCTCCAAAGCATGAGAAGGCAGAAGAAACAACGGATGGAAACTAACCAAGGAGAGAAGCAACATGGAATGAAGGAGGAACTTCCTAACAATCCGGACAATCAACCAGTGGAACAGCTCGCCACCAGAAGTTGTGGGTGCTCCTCCATCGCGGGAGGTTTCTAAGAAGAGATTGGACTGAAAGGAATAGGGCTTGAGCAGGGGGTTGGGCTAGAAGACCTCCAAGGCCCCCTTCCAACTAATCTTCTTCTGCTCCACTCTCTCGACCTAACGACGGCTCTTTCTCACTTCTCCCCGCGTAGATACTTCGCAGTCTGCTTTTACCTGACGATGCTGGTTATGGTGGAAGGCTTTGGAGGGACGAAGGCCGTGGTCAAGGCCTTGAAGGACACCCCCATGCTCATCCGGACGGGCCCATGCTGCTGTTGCTGCCCCTGTTGCCCTCCCATCACCATGACCAAGTGAGTGGCAAGCGGGGCCCCAAGTAAATACATCCATAGCAAAACAGAACTCCGAGGCAGGTCAATTCCTCCAAGAGCAGTTTCATTATTTTTAAAATAATTTTCATGCAATATTTTCCCAACATTAAAATCAGAGTTACACTTTTGCAGCTTCCCTTTATCGTTGTTTTTCTCCAATTTCAAAATTTCCATTTTAAGGCCTGTTGTTTTAATACATATACCCGCTTATTTCATAATTACTCATTCTTATACTATATACTGCATTTACAACACTCTGTTTGAAGTTACAACGGCACTGAAAAAGTGACACGACCGTTTTCCACACTTACGACCGTTTCAGCAACCCTGTGGTCACGTGATCAAAACTCAGATTGCTTGGTAACTGGCTCCTATTTATGACGGTTGGGAGTGTCCCGGGATCACATGATTCCCTTTTACGACCTTCTGACAAAGTCCGTGGGGAAGCTGGATTCACTTAACAACCGTGTGCCTAACTTAACTGCAGTGATTCAGTTAACAAAGTGGGCAAGAAAGGTCATAAAGTGGAGGGTACTATGTGGGTATGAAATCATTTAACTGGCTTGTTACAGAAGTAGTTACTTGTTTAGTAACAGAGGCAGATATACAGGTGGTCCTTGACTTACGACCACAGCTCAGCTGTGGTCATAAGTTGAGGACAACCTGTATATCTGGGGAAATGGGAGGGCTGTGATCGTAAGTCGAGGGCTCAGCTATGGTCGTAAGTCGAGGACCACCTGTATATCTGGGGAAATGGGAGGCTGTGGTCGTAAGTCGAGGACCACCTGTATATCTGGGGAAATGGGAGGCTGTGGTCGTAAGTCGAGGACCACCTGTATATCTGGGGAAATGGGAGGCACTCCTGTGGAAATGCGCAAGGGGCAAAAGGAGACAGGGAGCCTGTGATTTCCTTGACTCGTTCAGGTAGTCCTTGACTTACAACAGTTCACTTAGTGACTGCTTGAAGTTACAACAGCACTGAAAAAGTGACATGGTTGTTTTTCACACTAATGACCTTTGCAGCATCCGCCTGACCATGTGATCAAATTTTTGTCAGGCCTGCAGCCATCTTTCCTTTTGGATCTCAGGCCAGCTACACTTCCTATTATTCTACTATTTTCTATGGTGGGGAAATGGGAGGAGGGATTGTACTGAGTTAGATGATATGTAGCCATAACAACATTCTTTCCAGAAAGGCAAGGTCATCCGTTGTCTTTGCACCTCTGCACCTGACCAGAACTTGATGGGTGGAAGCTGCCAGCGTGGCAGTGGGAGATTGGACCATATGATGGGCTTGTGGGTGTGGGGGCAGCTTTCAACTAGGTGGGGGAAACCGGGAAACTTTCAGATTCGGGTTTCCCCAGATGTGCCAACATGTCTCCCTTCATCAATTGGAACTTTGAGGAATCCTTTGCCTCGGACTCTGATTTAATTTTGGATGCTATTTGGAACCCTGATAATTTCATTGGCAACGGGCTCATACTTATGACCGTTGCAGCATCCCGGGGTGACGTGATCCCCTTTTGCGACCTTGGGGAAGCCAGATTCACTTAACGACTAACTTATCCACTGCAGTAATTCACTCAACAACTGAGCCAAGAACGGCTGTAAAAGGGAGCAAAATTCGCGGAAGAAATGTCTCCCCGAACAGCAGCAATCTTGGGCTCGATTGTGGTCGTAAAGCCGAGGACTACCCGTCGTCCGGTTGCTAGAGGTTTAATCCAAGGATAATGGACTCCCCCCCCTTCTCTATTCCCTGCAGGAGGAAACTCCGAGTGATGCTGCTGGGCGCCTTCCAATATGCCTTCCTGAAAGTCTCCTGCACTTTCCTGGGACTCGTCTTAAGCACCGAAGGCTTGTACGACACGGCAGATGTAAGTGGTACCTGGCCCCTGGCAGGTGGGAGGGGCACGGCGAAGCATCCTTCCGCCTCTTTAGCGAAGAACAGAAGAAGGGGAGAAAAGAAGAAGAGAGAAAAGACACGCGATCGTGTTAGCCCTTTCCTTCCAAGGATGATGGGGAGGATTTTAAGAGGTCCGTCTGGTTGAAGGCGTTTCATGGCTCAGCTAGGATACATGATCAGTGCTAGAAGGGAGTGGGGTTTGCAGAGAGGAGGAGGAGGAGGAGAAGGAGGAGGAGGAGGAGGAGGAAG
Organism: Thamnophis elegans; assembly: GCF_009769535.1. NCBI lineage: Eukaryota > Metazoa > Chordata > Lepidosauria > Squamata > Natricidae > Thamnophis > Thamnophis elegans. The sequence continues at coordinate 69,226,034 of NC_045550.1, forward strand.
TGGTGGTGGTGGAGGAGAACTGTGGGGTCCTTGGTGGTCTCTGAGCTTCATAGTTTTCTTGCAGACGTTTCATGACCCAGCTAGATGACATCATCAATGCTAGAAGGGAGAGGGGTGTGTGGAGAGGAGAGGAGGAGGAAGAGGAGGAGGAGGAGGAGGAGAACTGTGGGGTCCTTGGTGGTCTCTGAGCTTCATAGTTTTCTTGCAGACGTTTCATAACCCAGCTAGATGACATCATCAATGCTAGAAGGGAGAGGGGTGTGTGGAGAGGAGAGGAGGAGGAAGAGGAGGAGGACGGCTGTAAGGTCCTTGGTGCTCTCTGAGCTTGGTAGCTTTCTGGCAAACATTTCACGACCCAACGAAGTAAATTCTTCAATGAATGTTAAGTATATTGATATGGAAGCATAAATACCATCAACATAGAATGGAGTTTGCTCAGAAGCTGAAATACACCAATGAGAGGAAGAGTGGGAAGCAGAGGGAGAAGAAAGACAGGAAGAGAGGGATAGGAGAGAGGGTAAGGGGGGAAGATGAGCAGGATAAGGAGGAGTGGAATGAAGAGAGAGGAGAAGGAGAAAGGAAGGGGAAGTAGAGTAGGAAAGGATGATGGAGGGAAGAAAGGAGGTAGGAGAGAGGTAGAAGAAAGAGGTGTATGGAGAGCAGAAGAGCTAATAATGGTTTTTTAACTTTCTGGGCGTTGGTGACAAGAGGAACTGATGTAATTACTACTTAATACAATAGGATATTGGCTACCTAATAGTATACATGTGATTATATGTTATGAAAATGGAAAATAAAAAAAGTATATTAAAAAAAATGAATAAGCAGGGAATAACACCAGACAAACAGTCAGGCAGAAAGCAATACCTTAATCAAAGAACTGCCAAGGGGGAAACTAAACCATTACCAACACCGCCAGGGTAACCTACGGAATATAAGCAGAGATTCAAATCCCTCTCCCTTCTAACATTGATGAAGTCACCTAGCTGGGTCATGAAACGTCCGCAAGAAATCAACCAAGCTCAGAGAGCACCAAGGACCCCACAGTCCTCCTCCTCCTCCTCTCTGTAAACCTCATTCCCTTCTAGCACTGATGATGTTACTTAATTGGGTCATGAGATGTCTACAACAAGCTCAGAGAGCATCAAGGACCCGCAGATAACAGTTCATCCCCCGAAATTCCCAGGGATGTTGGGATTGAAAGTCCGATGAACTTGGGAAACCTTGGGCAAAACCTTAAGACCTCAGGAATGCCCGGATTCTCCTTCCACTGGCCCAGCCCAGGAGCCTCGGGGGTTCAGCCTCGTTGGCATCTCTTTCTCTTGCCTCTAGATTTCAGCCACGAGCGTGGCCCTTTGGATCAACACCGCCCTTGGCGTGTCTACTCTCCTTGCCCTGTGGTCGCTGGCCATCCTCTTTCGGCAAGCTAAAACTCACCTCGCCGAGCAGAACATGACGGGGAAATTTGTTTGCTTCCAGGTAATTCTGGGTTCAGTTCCAAGTGGGGAGAGAGACACTGGAAACACGGAGGAGGGTGCTTGGAAAGATGGTTTAATGGCGGGCAGGCTTGAGATCCTGGGCAAAAAGGGAAGAGATGCTGAGCGTTTCCTGGGTTTTATGCCCTCTCTGGGCTTTCGAATTTGAGCTTGTGTTCTGATTGGTTGCCGGACTCCCCCGGGGCCACGCAGGGGCCGACTCTGCAGGCTGCCCTGAGTCCCACGCTTGGTTGAGCCTTGCTGGGTGATGTAATCTTCCCAGATGCCACGTGGTGAGATGGGTAGAGGGCTTTGGGCAAGACCTCCGCCTGAAGGAGGCAGATCTTTGTTATGTAGAATAGGCTGGCTCAGGCCTTAATGGTCCATTGGCAAAGGTGGGGATGAATTTCTGCTTTCCTTTTAGGGGAAATATTCGGCCCTTTTAATATTTCCTAAAATATTTCATTTTTCCGGGAGAGGAGAGGATGCTAACCTCCTACAGAGGGTATAGGGTCTCCTGCTTGAGCAGGGGGTTGGTCTAGAAGACCTCCAAGGTCCCTTCCAGCTTCATTCTGATTAATTCTACTTTAAGCCCCATTCAGCGTACAGCTAGTCCTCGACTTATGACCGGAACTGAGCCCCCTAAATTTCTGTTGCGAAAAGGCAACATTTTTTGTTAAGCGAGTTTTCTCCTCATTTTACGGCTTTTCTTGCCACAGTTGTTGAGCGAATCGCTGCAGTTGTTAAGTTAGTAACACGGTTGTTAAGTGAGCTGGCTTCCCCATGGACTTTGTTTGTTGGAAGGTCACAAAAGGGGGCCACGTGATCCCTGGGTCACACAGTGACGGTCATAAATATGAGCCAGTTGCCAAGCCTCTGAATGTAAATCACATAGCCGTGAGGAACGGTCGTAAGTGTGAAAAACGGCCGTGCCACTTTTTTCAATGCCGTTGGGACTCCGCACGGTCACTAAGCGAACTCTTGTAACTGTTGTTACAATGTTGTACCACGGACTTGGGCTGGTCGGGAGGTCGCAAAAGAGGATCACGTGACTTTGGGACACCGCGACGGTCATAAACACGAATCGGTGACCAAGCGTTTGAATCTAGTTCGTGTCACCCTGGGAAGGCTGCAGCCGTTGCGTGAAAAGCGATCACAGAATCCGGGGGGGATTGTTCCTAGCATGACTGCCGGTTCGGTGCGCGCAAAAGGTTGGCGCAAAACATTTTAAAAAAGAAAAAAATATAATAAATTTGTGCAACGACAATCGTTCTGCGCATGCACAGAAACGGAAATCAGGATGGCGCCCCCAGAGGAGGCGTGGCAGGCCTGAGTCACTGCCGGTTCTAGCAATCCAATCCGCTAAATTACAATCGGTTCGGCCGAACTGGTCCAAACTGGTAGAAACCTGATTCTGAGATCTCTCAATTGCCTCAATATCTCTCTGGCTTGATCTGCTTTCAGGTCCTCCTCATTCTGACGGCCTTACAGCCATCCATCTTCAGCGTCTTGGCCAGCGGGGGTCAAATCGCCTGCACCCCCCCATTCTCCTCCAGAGCCCGAGGACAGCGTAAGTTTCGGGGGGGTTAAATCAAGATTTCCACAACCTGATCTCCTCTCCATAAGTTGCATTCCTACTCCTGTAATTCCCACAATCCTCTCTCTCTTGTACAAAATAGCTTCTCTCAACCGAGATCTGGGTTCTAGATTGGCTAGAATAGAGGCGCAGAATGATGGCTCCTTTATGACTTGTGGACTTCAGCTCCCAGAATTCCTGAGCCTGCATGGCTGGTTGGGGAATTCTGGGAGTTGAAGTCCATCATGGATGGTTGAGGAATTCTGGGAGTTGAAGTCCATTATGGCTGGTTGAGGAATTCTGGGAGCTGAAGTCCATCATGGCTGGTTGGGGAATTCTGGGAGTTGAAGTCCATTATGGCTGATTGAGGAATTCTGGGAGCTGAAGTCCATCATGGCTGGTTGGGGAATTCTGGGAGTTGAAGTCCACAAGTTGTAAAAAGGACCACTCCTCACCCTTGTGCTATAATGAAACTTCCAGGATGCCCAAAATTTTCCAAGTAAGGTGATGGAAAAAACTGGAGTATATTGGAAGAAATGTAGCAATTTGTTAGAACTAAATTTGGAAAGCCTGCAATTAAATTGTGGTTATCACCTGCAAGGTTGTAGTCCTCCACTTACGACCACAAGTTGAGCCCAAAATTTCTGTTGCTAAATGAGACAGTTAAGTGACTTTCGCCCCATTTTGCCACCTTTTTTGCCACTGTTGCGAAATGAATCCCTGCTGTTATTAAGTTAGCAACACGGTCGTTAAACGAATCCCGCTTCCCCATTGCCTCGGCTCATCAGGCCGCAAAGGGGATCACACGACTCCAGGAGACGCTGCCCCCATCCTAAATATGAGTCGGTTGCCAACCGTGGCAAGAAAAATCTTAAGATGGGGAGCAACTCACTTAGCGACTGTCTTGCTTAGCAACGGAAATTTCTGGCCGTAGGTTGAGGACTACTACCTATCGTGGCCAGCAAACTCCAGCAGCTACCCAAGTCAAATGCACCTTCCGTGTATGCAGCAACTACAGTTCCCAGCCAGCACGGCCACCGGGAACTGTAGTCCTAGAAATCTCTGGAAGGAAGCATCACGCAGAGGGCTGCTTTCAAAGGACTAAGAGGCGGCTGCCTTCAATGCTAATCCTGATTTTTTTTCAATCTTTGGCTCAAGAAATGCACGCCCAGCTGCTGATCCTGGAAATATTCGTCCTTGCGGTGCTGGCCAGGATGTATTACCGGAAGCCGGACGACAAGCCAGGATGTTGCCTCTCCGAATCTCCAGATTACAAAGCCGGGATCAAGCAATAAAGGAGGCTCCGAGATCCAAGCCTCCCCCCTTCCAAACACGCAAAACGCTTGTCAACCATAGCCAAATCCCACCGTACAGGTAGTCCTCAACTTAAGACCACAAATTCAGCCTAAAATGTATGTCGCTGGGAGATTTGGGAAGCGAGCTTCGTCCCGTTTCGCGGCTTACCTTGCCACAGGTCATTAAGTGAATCTGGCTTCCCCCTTGAAGGTCGCAAAAGGGGATCACACGACCCGTGGACCCTGCAACCGTCGTAAATGTGAGTCAGTTAACAAGCATCCGAATGCAAATCACGTGACCATGGGGGGGGTGCTGCAGGGGTCGTGTGAAAAACGGTCGTACGTCACTTTTCCCAATGCTGCTGTGAGTTCGAATGGCCACTAAGCAAACTGTTGTAAGTCAAGGACTACCTGTGTACGTTTCCACGAAGTTTTGCTGCTTGCTGCTGGCATGAGAGAGAGAAATCAACCTTTGAGAAGTGACTTTTGGACTATTGGCAGAGGAACGCCTATTGTTAAAAGTGCGCAAAGCTCGCCGAATAAATCTACCTGTTTTTCTCCTCATTGGAAGGAGAGAAAGGAAGCGTGGTACTTAAGCTGCCGGCCTGGTTGTCTGGTTTTTGTGTTCAGGAACTTGCTGTCTGGGTGGGACAAATCCTTCTGAACTAAGATGAGAAACTGGGGAGGCTCATTTATACTGGGAGAGGGATCTTGGAGTCCTAGTGGAGAACCATTTAAATAGGAGCCAACCGTGGGCAGCAGCTGCCAAAAAAGCCAACACAGTTCTAGGCTGCATCAACAGAGGGAGAGAATCAAGATCACGTGAAGTGTTAATACCACTTTATAAGGCCTTGGTAAGGCCACACTTGGAATATCTGCATCCAGTTCTGGTCGCCACAATGCAGAAAAGATGTGGAGACTCTGGAAAGAGTGCAGAGAAGAGCAACAAAGAGGATTAGGGGACTGGAGGCTCAAACATATGAAGAACGGTTGGAGGAACTGGGGATGTCTAGTTGAATGAAAAGAAGGACCAGGGGAGACAGGATAGCAGTCTTCCAATATCTCAGGGGTTGCCCCAAAGAAGAGGGAGTCAAGCTATTCTCCAAGGCACCTGAGGGCAGAACAAGAAGCAATGGATGGAAACTAATCAAGGAGAGAAGCAACTTAGAACTGAGGAAGAATTTCCTGACAGTAAGAACAATGAATCAGTGGAACAGAAGTTGCTTCCAGAAGTTGTGAATGCCCCAACACTGGGAGTCTTTAAGAAGATGTTGGATAGCCATTTGTCTGAAACGGTATAGGGTTTCCTGCCTAGGCAGGGGGTTGGACTAGAAGACCTTCAAGGTCCCTTCCAACTCTGCTATTGTATTGTATGATTTATGCAAATATTTCTAAAAATTCTGGTTTGGGGAAGTCGGGAGAGAAAAGGTGTGTGTGCGTGTGTGTCCAAGTTCCGTCGCTCATATTGACTGCGGACATTCCTGTTCCAACGTCCTTCTGAGGACCGAGTCAGCCTGTCTCCAGAAGGTTCCTCTTGACCAGAGGTGTCCATCTCAAGGCCCGCGGGCTGAATCCGACCCACGTGGGGCCCGCCCTGAAAACAGCAAAGGACGAACCTGTCGTACCTCCGCCAGCAAAAACAGAGCTCGGGGAGGCCATGTGCAGCCTGCCTGTGCCATGTTTTCGGCCGCGACAGCAGCAAACGAAAAGGGAGCTTGGAGAGGCCATTTTCAGTGGCAGAGGGCTGCAGGAGGCTGTCATGGCCGGAAATGGAGCCTCAATGAGTGACATTGAACTGGCCACGCCCACCCCTGGCTCCCCAAGGTCAAAGGCCACTCTGATGCGCCCCTCAAGGAAATTGTGGGGAAGGAAAGGAAGGGATGAAGAGGAAAGAAAAGGAAAGCGGGAAGGGAAGGAAGGAAGGGGAAGGAAAGGAAGGGATGAAGAGGAAAGAAAAGGAAAGCAGGAAGGGAAGGAAGGAAGGAAGGGGAAGGAAAGGAAGGGATGAAGAGGAAAGAAAAGGAAAGCGGGAAGGGAAGGAAGGAAGGAAGGGGAAGGAAAGGAAGGGATGAAGAGGAAAGAGGAAGGGAAGAAAGGAAGGGGAGGGAAAGGAAGGGATGGAAGGAAGGGGAAGGAAAGGAAGGGATGAAGAGGAAAGAAAAGGAAAGCGGGAAGGGAAGGAAGGGGAAGGAAAGAAAGGGATGAAGAGGAAAGAGGAAGGGAAGAAAGGAAGGGGAGGGAAAGGAAGGGATGAAGAGGAAAGAAAAGGAAAGCGGGAAGGGAAGGAAGGAAGGAAGGGGAAGGAAAGGAAGGGATGAAGAGGAAAGAAAAGGAAAGCGGGAAGGGAAGGAAGGGGAAGGAAAGGAAGGGATGAAGAGGAAAGAAAAGGAAAGCGGGAAGGGAAGGGAAGGAAGGGGAAGGAAAGGAAAAGATGAAGAGGAAAGAAAAGGAAAGGGGAAGGGAAGAAAGGAAGGGGAAGGAGAGGAAGGGATGAAGAGGAAAGAGGAAGGGAAGAAAGGAAGGGGAGGGAAAGGAAGGGATGAAGAGGAAAGAAAAAGAAAGCGGGAAGGGAAGAAAGGAAGAGGAAGGAAAGGAAGGAATGAAGAGGAAAGTGGGAGGGAAGGAAGGAAGGGCAAGAGGAGGAGGAGGAGAATGACTGTGGGGCCCTTGGTGCTCACTGATTTTGGTTGTTTTCTTGCAAACATTTCATTACCAAACTACGTAACATCATCAGTGCTAGGAACGGAGGTTTGCTCTCATTTCTGTTCTATCTAGTGACTGGCCCTGTCCAGTGTTGGTGGAAATGGAGCTGCTTTGCTTGAGCCGCTGGCATGAGATCCCGCTGCTTGCACTCGGGGCGCGAGTGGGTGCATCCTGCGTCGGAAAGGGACTCACAAAGCCGCCAGCCCTCAAACAATCCTCCGAAGCCGCAGGAAGGAAGCCGGGAGAGAACGGAGGCGCGTCCCAACCCCCCAAAAATGCCATCCAGATCCAGAAAAACCTACAGAAGCCTTCCGTCAAACCCGAACATTTATTATAGGGTTAAGAACAACAGCCAACGAGAAGTGGGTTCCTAACGAACGGGCGCTGTGCCAGGACAAACGAGCAGCTGCCGCCACCCAGCTGTTGCCCGGCATTCTCCAGAGGAGTGAGGCGGTGGGGAGATGGCCAGGCGCCCCCTCCAAATCCTGCAATCGGGGGCCCAGGGGATGACGGTGCACCCACCTCGGCTCCGGCACCGCTTGACGGGGCTTCCTTCCTTCAGCCGCGGGGCAGAATCCAGGCCGGTTCTCGACAGCGCGGGGCGCGCGAGAAGAGAGAGCGCCTTTCGGGGTAAAAAGGTGGGCGCGAAGACCAGCCGCCTGCAGAGACCGGTGGCTCCCCACCCCCCCGCAACGGGACAGGACACACCAAGGCGAAACGCTACTGAAACGGGCGGTGGCCCTTTGCAAAATAGCTTGGAGGTGGGGAGTGTGACGGGACCAAGAGCCAGCGGGTTCTGTTAGGCGAAAACGGGGACGTTTTCCGTGTCCGTTAACAGCTTTTTAAGTGCAACGGATGCGCCATCCTCAAAGACCGACAACAACAATCTGGAAACTCTCAGCCGAGTCAGGACAGAAGTTTGCCGCTCCCCCTCCCCGTTTGTCTCTGTGCACCTGCAGCTCTGACCCCCCCTTGCGGGACGTTGCAAAAGGAAGCGAAAAAAGGCAGCTTTCACTTTTTTTGGGGGGGGGCACGCACACAGGAAGAGCGGGGAGCGTGAAACCCAGGTGTGAGTTTCTTGGGGAAACCCCGAAGCAACATTTCACTTCGCATCGCCTCTCCGCTTTCTCTCTTGAGGACTAGAGACACGGGGAGGCTGCGAGACGGTGCCCTCTCTCCCTCCCCCTAGGCGTGGGGCGTGGCATTTTTGCAGCTTCTTCCTTTTCCTCCCACCCCCCCACCCCACCCGCACCCCGGTTCGCCCACTTGAAGGGCCTTCCGCCGGAGATGGCGACGTTAAGGATGAGAAGCCGGACGAGAAACGAGAGGTTCCCAATCCTCACCGTCTCCGAATTGGATGCTTTCGGCTCCCGGCAAAAATAAAACGCTTGTTTTTAAAAGAAAAGTCACGGTTTCCCCTCCGTTCGGGGCGAGAAATAACCGGGGGAAGGAGAGGAGAAAAATAAAACTAGAAATAAAAATAAGGAAAATGCTACGGCTTGTGCCAGCTCGCAGAGGTTGTGGAGAGAAGACATCTCTGGTGGTGCGACCATCTCAGCTCTGGAATTTCGGGAGCCAGGCCAAAGTTCTCGGGGTCTCCCTAAGTGGCTCGTGGCTTCCGTAATCCTCACGCCCCACTGCTGCCGCCGTCTCCTGAGGCAGGCTCAGTCCTCTTCATCCTCGCTGATGTCGTAGCTGGCTGTCGACTTGTTCCGGGGGATGCCGGCGGGAGACAGGGGGGGCGTCCGGGCGGTGAAAGGCCAGCGGAAGGAGGGCGAGGGCGAGCGGTCGTGGGTGGGGCTACTGCTGGGACTTTGCTTGGGGCTGATGGCCTGCAGCATGCGCCCCTTCCCTTCTTTCAGCATATGCTTCTGGAAAAGGAGGAAGAGGAAGAAAGAGAGCAATTAAAAAGTCAATTTCCAAACGGATACAGGTAGTCCTCAAGTTATGACCGTTGTGTTAAGTTAATCTTTTCCAGACAAAGAAAGAAAGGGGGACGAGTACAGGCCTAAGGGACACGGTGACTCAGGCGCTGAGCTTGTCGATCAGAAAGGTCGGCAGTTTGGCGGTTCGAATCCCCAGTGCCGCGGAACGGAGTGAGCTCCCGTGACTTGTCCCGGCTTCTGCCAACCTAGCAGTTCGAAAGCACGTTAAAAAATGCAAGTGGAAAAATAGGAGCCACCTTTGGTGGGAAGGGAACAGCATTCCGTGTGCCTTCGGTGTTGAGTCATGCCGGCCACATGACCACGGAAACGTCTTCGGACAGCGCTGGCTCTTCGGCTTTGAAACGGAGATGAGCACAGCCCCCTAGAGTCGGGAACGGCTAGCACAGATGTGCGAGGGGAACCTTTAACTTTACTTTAGTACACATCTATTTCACGCTGTTGAGCTCTCGTCAGGTAACCATACCCTTCTGGGATTCAAACTCGGGCTACTCACATATTAGGAGCAGATGGATTAACCTCTAAGCCACAGGTTCTCCTCGCTTTGTCATCTAGACCAGGTGACACACAGACACACAGACACACACACACACACACACATAAAGACACACGAGACACATAAAAGCACATACACACATACAGACACACAAGACACAGAAATTACTAAGGTGCCTTCCGGGCCGAACACACACAGACATGCACACACAGACATACAGACACACGAGACACATAAAAGCACATACACACATACAGACACACGAGACACAGAAATTACTAAGGTGCCTTCCGGGCCGAACACACACAGACATGCGCGCACACACACACACACACACGCACACACGGCACCTTTGGGGCCGAAAACACACACACACACACACATACAGACACACGAGACACAGAAAAACACAGACACACATACAGACACACAAGACACAGAAATTACTAAGGTGCCTTCCGGGCCGAACACACACAGACATGCACACACACACACACGCACGCACGCACGCACATGCACACACACAGACACGAACACACAAAAGGCACCTTTGGGGCCGAAAACACACACACACATACAGACACACGAGACACAGAAATTACTAAGGTGCCTTCCGGGCCGAGCACACGTACACAAACACACACACACAAGCAAGGCGCCTTTGGGGGCTGAAAACACACACACACACACAAAGACACACACAAAGACACAGAAATTACCAAGGCGCCTTCGGGGCCGAACATCTCCAAGAAGTTGCCGATGAATTCCCGCGATTTCTCCTCCCACTTCTGGATGAGGTCGATGCTTTTTTCTTCCACTTTCTGGACAAATTCCTTCGATTTCTCCTCCACGTCCTTCACCCGCTTCTTCACCTTGTCCACCCTCTCCTGCAAGTGGTACTTCTTCTCCTGCAGCAGTTGTTGGGGAGGGGGGGAAACGGGTGGGGGGTCAACAAGGTTACCGAGGTGGGTGGGGGAGAGAGGGAGGGTCAGCTGAGCCGCCTGTTTCTTTTGGGGTGGGCAGGAGGAAGGGGCTCCGTTCTCCCTGGCCTGGGGGCGGGGCGGGGGTGGGGGTTGAGCTCAGTCATATGGACTAGAAGGGATGAAGGAACGGTCTTTATTTGAATGATGGCTACTTTTTACTTGGGGTTTGGGGGAAAATATGGGGTGGAGAAGGAGCAGGAGGTGGCAGGGAAGAGAGCCCCATACCAGCCCTAGAATCCTAGGGCTGGAAGGGACTTCAGAGGTCTTCTAGTCCAGCCCTCTGTTCAGGCAGGAGACCCTACACCATTTCAGGCAAGTCTCTTCTTGAAAGCCTCCAGTGATGGAGCACTCACAACTTCTGGTGGCAAGCAGTTCCACTGGTTCATTCTTCTCACTGTCAGGAAATTCCTCCTTAAATCTAGCTTCAACTCCCTCTGAGGAGTTTCCACTTATTGCCTCTCCTTCCTTCCTTCCTTCCTTCCTTCCTTCCTTCCTTCCTTCCTTCCTTCCTTCCTTCCTTCCTTCCTTTCCCTTTCTCCTTTCCTTCCTCTCTCCTTTCCTTCCCATCTCCTTCCTTCCTTCCTTCCTTCCTTTCCCTTCCTCTCTCCTTTCCTTCCTCTCTCCTTTCCTTCCCATCTCCTTCCTTCCTTTTTTCCTTCCTTCCCTCTCTCCTTCCCATCTGCTTCCTTCCTCCCCCTTCCCTTCTTCTCCTTCCCATCTGCTTCCTTCCTCCCCTTTCCCTTCTTCTCCTTCCCATCTGCTTCCTTCCTTTTTTCCTTCCTTCCCTCTATCCTTCCCATCTGCTTCCTTCCTCCCCCTTCCCTTCTTCTCCTTCCCATCTGCTTCCTTCCTTTTTTCCTTCCTTCCCTCTCTCCTTCCCATCTGCTTCCTTCCTCCCCCTTCCCTTCTTCTCCTTCCCATCTGCTTCCTTCCTTTTTTCCTTCCTTCCCTCTCTCCTTCCCATCTGCTTCCTTCCTCCCCCTTCCCTTCTTCTCCTTCCCATCTCCTTCCTTCCTTTTTTCCTTCCTTCCCTCTCTCCTTCCCATCTGCTTCCATCCTCCCACTTCCTCTCTCCTTCCCATCTGCTTCCTTCCTCCCCTTCCTCTCTCCTTCCCATCTCCTTCCTTCCTTTTTCCTTCCTTCCCTCTCTCCTTCCCATCTGCTTCCTTCCTCCCCCTTCCTCTCTCCTTCCCTTCTTCTCCTTCCCATCTCCTTCCTTCCTTTTTTTCCTTCTCTCCTTCCTTCCTTCCCTCCCTCCTTTGCAGGTAATCCTGAGAGGACACAGATGAACCTCCAGGTGGCCACAAGGACCTTCTCAAAGGAGGCAAATTCACCAGCTGTCTGCAAGGAACATCAACCCTTCCCTTCCCCACCATCCGGGCACCAGAGTTGAAGAAGCTCCTTGGATTAGAAGCGAGACGTCTTCGAAAGAAAGAAAAAAACTAGAAAGTCCAGTTGCCTCTTGCAAAAAAGGCAACGCAACGCCACAAAACCCCATTTCTCTCTCAAAGACTTCCAGGATCCCTTCGGAATCCCTTCCGTTTCCTTCTTCCCTCTTTCCCCCCAAACCGAGGGGGGGGGGGTTCGTGAACCTCCCTCCGGCCATCGGTGTGAGGGATGAGATGACCATCCGAACGCCCGCCCAACTCACGTTGATGAAGCTGACGTTGAGCTCCTTGGCCGTGTAACCCCGCTGCAGATTCCGCCGGGCGTAGACGTCGTAGTCCCGGACGATGCGGGTGATGATATCCGAGGTGGAAATGCCTTCGGTCCTCTGCGTGGGGGCAAACATTCCTAGGGCGGCCAAAGGAGGGGAGGAGGCGGTCAGAAACCCCCCGCGAGGCCCACGGCCGAAGCTTTGCAGGGAATGTCACGGTGGGGAAACGCCGAAAGGAATCCCCAACCAGGTTCCCACCGACACAGGCAGGGAAAGCCACGCAAATATCAACAGAGAACAACCCCACCCCACCCCAGCACTGATGATGTTACCTAGCTGGGTCATGAGACATCTGCAAAAACCAAGCTCAGAGAGCACCAAGGACCCCACAGTCCTCCTCATCTTCCTCCTCCTCCCCCTTCCTCCTCTCCCCCTCGTTCTCCTCTGTGCAAACCCATTTCTCTGCCAACACTGATGGTGTTACTTAGCTGGGTCATGAAATGCCTGCAAGAAAACCACCAAGCTCAGAGAGCACCAAGGACCCCCCAATCCTCCTCCCCTTCCTCCTCTTCCCTCTCCCCCTCATTGGGAGAACAACCCCACCCCCAGCATTGATGATGTTACCTAGCTGGGTCATGAGACATCTGCCTACCCAGCTCAGAGAGCACCAAGGACCCCACAGTCCCCCTCCTCCTCCTCCTCTCACCCCACTTCCTTGTATCACTGATGATGTTCCCTAGTTGGGTCATGAAACCCCCAAGCTCAGAGAGCACCAAGGACCCCACAGTCCTCTTCCTCCTCCTATTCTTCTTCCTCTTCCTCCTCCTGAACCCATCTCCCTTCTAGCACTGACTCCGTTATCTATTTGGCTCATGAAACGTCTGCAAGGAAACCGCCAAGCTCAGAGAGCACCAAGGACCCCACAGTTCTCCTCCCCCTCCTCCTCTTCTTCTTCCTCCTCTCCCTTCTTCCTCCTGCCTCTGTTCCATCCTCCATCCCCCTCCTCCTCCTCCCTCCTCCTCCTCCCTTCTACCATGATAATGTTACCTAGTTGGGTCATGAAACGTCTGCAAGAAAACAACTGAGCTCAGAGAGCACCAAGGACCCCACAACTGTCGTCTTTTTCTCCTTCTTCCTCCTCCTCTGCCTCCTCTCCACAAACCCCCCACCCTCCTAGCCCTGATGACACTACCTACTCAGAGAGCACCAGGGACCCCACAGTCCTCCTCCTCCCCCTTCCTCCTCTTCCCTCTCCCCCTTGTTCTCCTCTATGCAAACCCATTTCTCTTCCAACACTGATGATGTTACTTAGCTGGGTCGTGAAACGCCTGCAAGAAAACCACCAAGCTCGGGGAGCACCAAGGACTCCCCAGTCCTCCTCCTCTCCCTTCCTTCTCCTGTCTTTCTCCTCCTCTCCTCTCTCACCCTCGTTCTCCTCTGTGCAAACCCATTTCTCTGCCAACACTGATGACGTTACTTAGCTGGGTCGTGAAACGCCTGCAAGGAAACCGCCAAGCTCAGGGAGCACCAAGGACTCCCTCAGGGCGGAGCTGCTGAGTAGGGAGGAGTCCGGAGGAGTTTCTACAGGGGAGCAACCCACCTGCTTCTTTGATGTGCTTGTAGACGTCATCACTGCCGGCCGAGGAGTAGGGGATGTCATCGTGGGCGACAAAGTCGATCTGCAGAAAGGAAAGGTTTTTTCAGGGAGGGCAGAGAGAGTGTGGCTTAGGCCGAAGGGCCACACTTAACAGCAGTGCTATCCTAGAAGAACTGCAGAAGGAAGGGAAGAGGAAGGAAGGAAAATTGAGAAGGAAGGGAAATTGAGAAGGAAGGAAGGAAGAAAAAGAAATTGAGAAGGAAAGAAGGGGGAGGGAGGGAAGAAGGAAAGAAGGAAGGAGGGAAGGAAGGAAAATTAAGAAGGAAGGAAGGAAGGAAGAAAAGAAATTGAGAAGGAACAAAGGGAAATTGAGAAGGAAGGAAGGAAGAAAAAGAAATTCGGAAGGAAAGAAGGGGGAGGGAGGGAGGAAGGAAAATTAAGAAGGAAGGAAGAAAGAAAAGGAAATTGAGAAGGAAGGAACAAAGGAAAATTGAGAAGGAAGGAAGGAAGACAAAAAATTGAGAAGGAAAGAAGGGGGAGCGGGGAAGGAAGGGAGATTGAGAAGGAAGGAAGGAAGGAAGGAAGGAAAAGAAAATGGGAAGGAAAGAAGGGGGAGGGAAGAGGGAAGGAAGGAAAATTGAGAAAGAAGGAAGGAAAATTGAGAAGGAAGGGAAATTGAGAAGGAAGGAAGGAAGAAAAAGAAATTGAGAAGGAAAGAAGGGGGAGGGAGGGAAGAAGGAAAGAAGGAAGGAGGGAAGGAAGGAAGGAAAATTAAGAAGGAAGGAAGAAAAGAAATTCAGAAGGAACAAAGGGAAATTAAGATGAAAGGAAGGAAGAAAAAGAAATTCAGAAGGAAAGAAGGGGAAGGGAGGAAGGAAGGAAGGAAAATTGAGAAGGAAGGGAAGTTGAGAAGGAAGGAAGGAAGGAAAATTGAGAAGGAAGGAAGAAAAGGAAAATTGAGAAGGAAGGGAAATTGAGAAGGAAGGAAGGAAAAGAAATTGAGAAGGAAAGAAGGGGAAGGGAGGAAAACAAATTGAGAAAGAAAGGAGGAAGGAGGGGAGGGAAGAAACTACTAAAGTTCTTAACTCTTGATCATTGCCTCAACCCCCCACCCGCACCTGGGCCAGGTGGAAAGTATTTTTTTTATTTTTATTGTCACTTATAGGCCGCCCTTTTCCCTGAGGGGACTCAGGGCAGCTTACAACTCATGGGAAGGGGGTGCAAGACAAAACGTAAAATAATATGTGAGTACAAATAATAATAGCAATAAAACACAACATTCATTCAACATTCGGGTGGGGTGTATGAAGATCTTATCCCCAGGCCTGACGGGATAGCCAGATCTTAAGGGCTGTGCGGAAGCTCTGGACTGTGGTGAGGGTGCGAATCTCTACGGGGAGATCGTTCCAAAGGGTCGGAGCTGCTACTGAGAAGGCTCTCCTCCGCGTAGTCGCCAGTTGGCACTGACTGGCGGATGGAATTCGGAGGAGGCCCACTCTGTGCGATCTGATGGGACGAAGGGAGGTAATCGGCAGAAGGCGGTCTCTCAAGTACTCAGATCCACTACCATGGAGGGCTTTATGGATGGTAAGTAGCACCTTGAAGCGCACCCGGAGATCAACAGGCAGCCAGTGCAGCTCGCGGAGGATGGGTGTTATGTGGGCGTACCGCGGTGCGCCCACTATCACTCGCGCGGCTGCGTTTTGGACTAGCTGAAGTCGCCGGATGCTCTTCAAGGGCAGCCCCATGTAGAGCACATTGCAGTATTCCAGCCTAGAGGTCACAAGGGCCCGAGTGACTGTTGTGAGGGCCTCCCGGTTCAGGTAGGGTCGCAACTGGCGTACCAGGCAAACCTGGGCAAATGCCCCCCTGGTCACAGCCGACAGATGGTGGTCAAAAGTCAGCTGTGGGTCCAGGAGGACTCCCAAGTTGCGAACCCTATCTGAGGGGTGTAGAATTTGACCCCCCAGCCTGAGCGATGGAACACTGGCCAAATTATTGGGAGGGAAACACAACAGCCATTCGGTCTTGTCTGGGTTGAGTACCAGTTTGTTAGCTCTCATCCAGTCCTTAACGGCCTCAAGACCCTGGTTCATCACGGCTCCCAGGTCGATTCCCGCCGAGGCCCCGGCCGACCCCTTATAACGCACGGCGTTCTCCCCCGCTCCCCTTACCCTGTGCTCCACCAAGAACTCCGGGCTGAGGGTCCAGGGTGCGTTCCTCACCACCTCGTCCACGTAACGGCAGTGCTGCACGGCGTCGTAGCGCTCGGCGTCGTTCATGACGGTGAAGCCCTTGAGGTTGTGCGTCAGCTCGTCGCTGCAGACTGCAAGATTCGTCCCTTTCTTGAAGCCGCTCTCTCCCCCCCTCCAGTCCTTCCAAGGTTCTCCCACCCACCCACCTGCCCGCCTTAGGCCTCCTCGCCCAGGGTCTCCTTCCAAAGGGCCACCGGGAAGACCTTCTCAGCCAGAGAGGAGATGCTCCTCATCTGGGCTCCTTCCCAAGGGCCCAAACTCAAGGTTTCCTCCCTTACCTCCCACAATGAGGTAGGTGTTGGGGAAGAGGTTCTTGGCTTGCATGAGAGCCCGGGCGTGTCCGGAGTGGAAGAGGTCAAAAATCCCATCGGCATAAACTCTGACGGGCCTGTCCACTAGAACGAGAGAAAGAAGGGAGACATGACAGAGGGAAGGTCATGGCAGTCTTCCAATATCTCAGGGGCTGCCCCAAAGGGAGTCAAACTATTCTCCAAGGCACCTGAGGGCAGGACAAGAAGCAATGGGTGGAAACTAACCAAGGAGAGAAGCAACTTAGAACTGAGGAGAAACTTCCTGACAGTGAGAACAATTAATCAATGGAACAGAAGTTGCCTCCAGAAGTTGTGAATGCCCCAACACTGGAAGTCTTTAAGAAGATGTTGGATAGCCATTTGCCTGAAATGGTGTAGGGTTTCCTGCCTAGGCAGGGGGTTGGACTAGAAGACCTCCAAGGTCCCTTCCAACTGTTATTCTATTCGAAATAAATAAATATTTATTTAGTTGCAGGAACTGGGTTTGTCTAGTTGAATGAAAAGAAGGACCAGGGGAGACATGATAGCAGCCTTCCAATATCTCAGGGGTTGCCACAAAGAAGAGGGAGTCAAGCTATTCTCCAAGGCACCTGAGGGCAGAACAAGAAGCAATGGGTGGAAACTAACCAAGGAGAGAAGCAACTTAGAACTGAGGAGAAACTTCCTGACAGTGAGAACAATTAATCAGTGGAACAGAAGTTGCCTCCAGAAGTTGTGAATGCCCCAACGCTGGAAGTCTTTAAGAAGATGTTGGATAGCCATTTGCCTGAAACGGTATAGGGTTTCCTGCCTAGGCAGGGGGTTGGACTAGAAGACCTCCAAGGTCCCTTCCAACTGTTATTCTATTCGAAATAAATAAATATTTATTTAGTTGCAGGAACTGGGTATGTCTAGTTTAATGAAAAGAAGGACCAGGGGAGACATGATAGCATCTTCCAATATCTCAGGGGTTGCCACAAAGAAGAGGGAGTCAAACTATTCTCCAAGGCACCTGAGGGCAGAACAAGAAGCAATGGGTGGAAACTAAGCAAGGAGAGAAGCAACTTAGAACTGAGGAGGAATTTCCTGACAGTGAGAACAATTAATCAGTGGAACAGAAGTTGCCTCCAGAGGTTGTGAATGCCCCAACACTGGAAGTCTTTAAGAAGATGTTGGATAGGATAGCCATTTGTCTGGAATTGTATAAGGTTTCCTGCCTAAGCAGGGGGTTGGACTAGAAGACCTCCAAGGTCCCTTCCAACTCTGCTATTGTATTGTATTGTATGTCTAGTTGAATGAAAAGAAGGACCAGGGGAGACATGATAGCAGTCTTCCAATATCTCAGGGGTTGCCACAAATAAGAGGGAGTCAAGCTATTCTCCAAGGAACCTGAGGGCAGAACAGGAAGCAATGGGTGGAAACTAATCAAGGAGAGAAGCAACTTAGAACTGAGGAGGAATTTCCTGACAGTGAGAACAATTAACCAGTGGAACAGAAGTTGCCTCCAGAAGTTATGAATGCCCCAACATTGGAAGTCTTTAAGAAGAGGTTGGAAAGCCATTTGTCTGGAATGGCCTAGGGTCTCCTGCTTGAGCATGAGGTTGGACTAGAAGACCTCCAAGGTCCCTTCCAACTCTGTGATTTTGTTAACAGCTGCAGGAACAGAGCATTGTCTAGATTAATGAAGAGAAGGACCAAGGGAGACATGATAGCCGTCTTCCAATATCTCAGGGGTTGCCCCAAAGAAGAGGGAGTCAAGCTATTCTCCAAGGCACCTGAGGGCAGAACAAGAAGCAATGGGTGGAAACTAATCATGGAGAGAAGCAACCTGGAATTAAGGAGGAGTTTCCTGACAGTGAGGATAGTCCTCCACTTACAGATAGTCCTCCACTTACAACAGCTTATTTAAAGACCATTTGAAGTTAGGCATTGAAAAAAAAGGGACATGAGAGTTTTTCACACTTTGCCATTGTAGCACCCCCGTGGTCACGTGATCGAAACTCTTGGCCCCCATTTCATACTTATGACCGTTGCTGTGTGATCCTTTTTGCCGACCTTCTGACGAGGAAAGCCATGTACACCACTCACGGCTGAATTTTGATCCCCCTCTGATCCTGGAGATGCTGCAACAGTCGTAACAGGGGTAGGATTCCAAGAACCTGGCTTGGTGGGCGTGGTGTGGTTTGGTGGGCGTGGCAGGGGAAGGATACTGCAAAGTCCCCTCCCAATCAGCTGGGACTCGGGAGGCGGAGAATGGACGGGGGCGGGGCCAGCCAGAGGCGGTATTTGCCGGTTCTCCGAAGCTCTCAAAATTTCCGCTACCCTTTTGCTAGAACCAGTCAGAACTGGCTAAATACCACCTCTGGGTCGTAAGTGTGAGCAACAGTCCTAAGTCACCTGTCTGAGTGCTGCTGTAACTTTGGACCGTCGCTAAACGAACTGTTGTTGAGACGAGGGCGCCTTCAGCCTTTCTGTCCCGTGATCCCTACTTCCTAAGCGTAGAAGTGGCAGGAAGGATCCGGGAGAGTTTTGCAACAGCCAACGCGCTCTTCGAAATTCCCACCCCCTGCAGCTGTGCAAAGCTCAGGGAGAAATATTTGTGCCAGGAGTGGAACTGAGAGCCAGCCTGGAAGTGTGAGGTGACAGATGCCAGGGCAGGATGCTGCTTGGATGCCGTCACTGCCAGCTTTGGGGCCATGAAACACCCCCCCCCCCCAGTAGATTCTGAATGGCAACAGACGTACAGAGCACACGAGGTGTAACAGGGACACAAAAGGGGAAGACAATCGTCGGAGCTCAGGGTTGAGCTGTGGGGTCCTGGGTGCTCTCCAAGCTGGGTGGTTTCTTTGCAGGCGTTTCATGACCCAACTGGGTAACATCATCAGTGCTAGAAGGGAGTGGGGATTGTGAAGAGGAGGAGGAGGAAGATGAGAAGGAAAAGGAAAAGAAGAAGAAGAAGAAGAGGAGGAGGAGGAGGAGGAGGAAGATGAGGAGAAGGAAAAGAAGAAGAAGAAGAAGAAGAGGAGGAGGAGGAGGAAGATGAGAAGAAGGAAAAGAAGAGGAGGAGGAATGGAAGTGGAGGAGGAGGATGAGAAGTAGAAGGGAAGAAAAAGAAGAAGAAGAGAATGAGAAGAAGGAAAAGAAAAAGAAGAGGAGGAGTGGAAGGGGAGGAGGAGGAAGATGAGAAAGAGAAGGAAAAGAAGAAGAAGAATAGGAGGAGGAAGATGAGAAGAAGGAAAAGAAAAAGAAGAAGAGGAGTGGAAGGGGAGGAGGAGGAGTAAGATGAGAAAGAGAAGGAAAAGAAGAAGAAGAGGAGGAGGAGGAGGAGTGGAACGGCAGGAGGAGGATGAGAAGTAGAAGGAAAGAAGAAGAAGAAGAGGAGGAGGAGGAAGAGAAGTAGAAGGAAAGAAGAAGAGGAGGAGGAGGAGTGGAAGGGGGGAAGAGGAGGAGGAAGATGAGAAGGAGAAGGAAAAGAAGAGGAGGAGGAGGAGGAGAAGGAGGAGGAAGACTGTAGGGTCCGTGGTGCTCTTTGAACTTGGTGGTTTTCTTAAGGACGTTTTATTACCCAGGCAGGTAATATCATCAGTGCTAGAAGGGAGAGGAGTGTATGGAGAAGGAGAGGAGGAGGACTGTAAAGTCCCTGGAACCCTCTAAGAGCTTCATTGTTTTTTTTACAGATATTTCATGACCCAACTAGGCAACATCATTAGTGCTAAAAGGGAGTGGGTGTGTGGAGTGGAGTAAGATTGCAACTGGGGAATCCTTGGGGCTCTCTGAGGTTTGTGGGGGGTTTTGCAGACATTTCACGACCCAACTAGGTAGCAATATCAGTGCTGAAAGTGAGTGGGGTTTACAAAGGAGGAGGAGGGGGAGAACTGTGGGGTCCTTGGTGCTCTCTGACCTTGGTGGTTTTCTTGCAGACGTTTCATGACCCAAGTAGGTAACATCATCAGTGCTAGAAAAACCTTGGGAGGTTGGGCAGCAAACGTCCTTTTAACCTGGTCGCGATCCTGACATTTCCAGGCTGGGCTGGAGTTAACTTTCCTCCCTCTCTTAAATCTCAGCTGTCAGAAAAGCTCTTCTAACAGCTGCCAAAACTGAAGCAGTTCAATCTCTAGAACCGCCTTCTCAGTTTCCAAAAGTTTTTATAAGTCAGAACTTGAGACGGGATGGCCTGGGAAAAAACAACCACTGGGAAAATTGGGGGGGTGGAGAAGTTTTTCCCCAAAGCCATTGGGAAAAAAAGCGGAAAAAAACCTGTTTATTTCCCAATTTTTCCATTTTTTAAAAAAATCCCAGGTATTCTGCTGGCCTCGACTTCTGACCATAAGGGACCCTGCCCATTAGCGTCATTAAATCAGGACGGTTGCAAAATGTCAATGTAACCATCCTGATTATAGCATCTTCATGGAGATGGTTATTGCCACGGTCGTTAACTGAAGCAATGTTCCCCTGCGGGACTGGTTTTGCCGAAAACTGGAAGTACACATCGTCCTTGACATAATCTTTCATTTAGCGACCACTCAAAGTGACAACGGCACTGAAAAATGTGACTTGTGACAGTGTTTCACGCTGGTGACCATTGGGGTATCCTCGGGGTCAAAAATTCAGACGCTTGGCAACGGATTCATATTTACGACGGCCGCAGTGTCCCCGGGGGGTCACATGATCCCCTTTTGCGACCTTCCGACCAGCAAAGGGGGAAGCCGGATCCACTTAACGACCGCGTGACTAACTGAACTGCTGTGATTTCGCTTAACAACGGCGGCAAGGAAAGTCGTAAAATCGGGCCAAAGGAAACGCAACCGTCATAAATGTGAATCCTTTGCCAAGCATTCGAACGCATGAGCATGGGGATGCTGCAATGGCCAGTGCGAGAAACGGTCGTAAGTCACTTCTTGCAACTTTGAATGGTCGCGTTGTAAGTCGAGGACTACAACAAGTCCCGTAAAGAAACTGCTGGCTCTTGGTTTTCGTCGTAGGGATAAGCACTTACAGGGCGTCCCCCTCGTGGCCTCCTCAAATGTGACCCGGGTGTAGGCCTTGCTGTAATCCACCTCCAGCTCATCGGAAAACGGCGCTGGCTCTCGTAGGCCCTGGATTTAAAGAATCAAAGCCAAGAAAAAAAATATGTCTTTATTCGTCATTCAGAAAGGTTAGGAAAAGGGGATTCGGTGCAGGGATTATGGAAGGATTGTAGCATATTTTAGTGTGGAATTCATCCTGTGTTTTCCAAGCTCTGCAACTTTTAAGACGCGTGGACTTCAACTCCCAGAATTCCCCAGTCAGCCACGCCTCTTTCAGTGGTGAGATGCTCTTACCGTCGCTACCAGTACCCTGATCGCTCTCTGTCTGTACCGGTATGCTCTCAGCTGCCCCCAGGCCACTCCCGGTACGCCCGTACCGGTTAGGACCAGCAGGAATCTACAGCTGGCCTGTTTCTTTTTCTCTTATCTTTCTCTGGAGAGATCGCAGAGGAAGGGATGACAAGAGAGTAAGCTATGCTGGCTGGGGGAATTCTGGGAGTTGAAGTCCACACGTCTTAAACTTGGCAAACTTTAGAAACTTTGCATTATTATATCATCTCCACTTTAAAACAATTCTATATATCTATATCTATATCTATCTATCTATCTATCTATCTATCTATCTATCTATCTACACACACACACACACACACACACACACACACACACACATGTATTTAGTGTCACAACCCCTGGTATGCCCAAATATGGGAGGAAGCAGACTGCTTCCATTCTCTGTCTATCGGCTCATCACAAGAGACCATCGCGACAGAAACCCAATATTTTACTGTTGCCTTTGTTACATTTGTGCTGCATTTGTGCTGATAAATAAATAAAGGGAGACTAGTATAGAACTAAAGGAGGAGAACCTTGTGACTTAGTGGTTAACACAACTGCTTGAAATGTAATACAGCACAGGTTCTAATCCCAGTAAGGGTATGGCTAGTTCTGGGAGTTGAAGTACGCATATCTTCAAGTTGCCAAGGTTGAGAAACACTGGGCTAGCTGATGAGAGCTAAATAGCTTGAAATAGATCTACACTAGTCTCCCTTTATTTATTTATCAGCACAACGCAACATATATATATATATATATATATATATAGATAGATAGATAGATAGATAGATAGATAGATAGATAGATAGATAGATATATATAGATATAGATAGATAGATAGATAGATAGATAGATAGATAGATAGATAGATAGATAGATATAGATATATAGATATATAGATATAGAAATATAGATAGATAGATAGATAGATAGATAGATAGATAGATAGATAGATAGATAGATAGATAGATAGATAGATAGATATGTAAAAATTTTGCTGAAGCTGAACTGGCAGTGATCTTTGCTGCGATGCTGAAATTCTCATGCATGGCACAAGATGTGGCCGCGACCTTTCGGGATGAGTTCAAGATGTTAAAAATACTTCTGACTGCAAGGTTTAAAAACTGTGGTTGCAGAGCAGGTGTTCCTCCCCTCAGATAGGGTAAGGGGCTGGTGGGAGAAAGAGGCAGCTGGGAGGGATATGTGTTAATATGTGATTAAAGCCGACCAAAGTCGTTTTGAAATGAAATAGGTAGGAAATATAAATTTAAAAAATAATAATAAAATAAATAAATATAATAAATAATTAAAACAATCAAATCAAAATAAAAATTACAATAAAATAAGAATTAAAAAGCAGTGGGAAGTCAAAATAAAAAAATTGGAGTGAAATGAAATTTAAAAATAATAAAGTGAAATAAAAATAAATAAAAGAACAGAAAATAAAAATAAATAAAAGAACAGGAAATAAAAATAAATAAAAGAATAGGAAACAAAAATAAAATAAAAATAAATAAATGTTAATAAAAATAAAATTGAAATACATAAAAATAAAACAAAATAAGTCAATAAATATAATAAAAATTAAAATGTAATACAAATAAAATAAAAATTAAGCATAGTAAAAAATAAATAAAATAAAAAGAATAAATTAAAATCAAAATTAAACAAACAAAAATTAAGCAAAATAAAAAATAAGTAAACTAAAAACAATAAATTAAAATGGAAATTAAATAAAAAGTAAAATAAAATAAAAATTAAGTAAAATAAAAAATAAGTAAAATAAAAAATAAGTAAAATAAAAACAATAAATTAAAATGAAAATTAAATAAAAAGTAAAATAAAATAAAATAAAGCAAAATAAAAAATAAGTAAAATAAAAACCATAGATTAAAGTGAAAATTAAATAAAAAAGTAAAATAAAGTAAAATTAAGCAAAACAAAAAATTAAATAAAAAATAAGTAAAGTAAAATTAAGCAAAATGAAAAATAAGTAAAATAAAAACAATAGATTACAATGAAAATTACATAAAAAATTAAATTAAATAATAAAGGAAGGTGCCTGCAAGATCTGAATTTGGGGTAGAAACAGACGAGAACAACTGCAATTAACAAATGTGATTCTTCCCAGCAGAGCCAGAGGGACTGAGTCACCCTAGAACAGCGTTTGTCAATCTCAGACACTTCAAAGTGGGTGGACTTCGACTCCCAGAATTCCCCAGCCCAGCCTAGAATTCTGGGTGCTGAAACCCACCCACTTTCTGAGCATTCTGGGAGTTGAAGTCCACCCCGCTGCTCCTTGCCTGCCCCCCCCCCCCTCGCTCAGGCCTTTCCCAACTTACAAAACAGTTGCGGGGCAGTTTTAAGGGGATGCCGTCCGACTCCGCGGCCCCATTGGGACCCCCTCCTTCTTTCCTCCTCTTCCTGGAGTTCAGCCTGGCCGAGATCTGGGGATCCATCCTGTAAATCGCCTCTGGAAGATCGGCTGGAAACACCTGGAGGATCCAAGGAGGAGAATGAAGACCTCCCTCTAGTTCAGAGAGCGGCGGAAGGAGAAAGGGGGCAGTGCCCAGCTGGCCGGCTGCCTGGCTCAACGCCAGCGGAGCACGCTGGCAACGGGCCTCCTGGCACGTCGGCCGGGAGACGTGGGGGGCAAGAAGGGAGGGAGGGAATTTGTGTGGTTATCTGACACACTGATTGTCTCTGCTCGAGTGGCAGGAAAATCAGCTGCCCAGGCGATACTGGACAATAAATATTGAATTTTTTTCTCTTCTTCTCCTAACCCAGCAATCATGCCAACGCTGCAAGTAGGACTCCTCTGCTTATTTTAGCACTGTAAAAGCTTGGGCAAAAGTTTACAGGTAGTCCTCGAATTACAACCATTCGTTTAGTAACCGTCTGAAGATACAACGGACGTGAAGAAGGCGACTTATAATCATTCCCCCCCCCCCCACTAATGACCGTTGCAGCATCCATACAGTCACAGGATCGAGTTTGGATTCATGACCTGTACTTATGACGGGTGTGGTGCCCTGAGTGTGTGTGTGTGTGTCAAGTAATCCCCTTTTGCGACCTTCTGACAAGCACAGTCAAGGAAGAATCTGGATTCACTTAACAACCATGTTGCTTATTAAACTGCTGCAATTCGCTTAAAAACCAGGGCAGGAAAGGTCGTAAAACGGGGTAAAACTCATTTAACAAATGCTTCGCCTAGCGACAGAAATTCTGGTTTTCAATTCTGGTCGTAGTAGGTTGAGGACTGCCTGTCTAAACACAACAGTAACCTTGGTGGGAAAACTTATATGTCATTTGATTTGTCAGCTGGGAGGGAAGGAAACGCTTGTTCTACATAATGTCTGTCCGTAAATTGTTCCCAGACCAGGGCAGGGAAATCCCAAACATGGATATCCTGTAGATAGGAGGGGAACGGGGAAACTCCCCACGGCCAACTCACTGAGGAACAATTGAAAAACTCTACGTCATTATTCGAGACAAATCAAACTGATCTTAATTTTTGCCCTTCGCAATTCGTTCTGTCCCTCCCTTTTTCATACTTTCGGTAAGGATTGGTGCATGCCACCATTTCTTTGATTTTAGGGTACCTCCTGTCGCCCCCAAAGGTGCTTTTTTCAGAAGGCAACTGGACTTTCTTGTTTTTTTCCCCCTTTGAAGAAAAGTTTCGCTTCTCCTCCAAGGAGCTTCTTCAGCTCCTTGGAGGCGTGGCACGACAAAACCGCGCTCCACTAAAGCGCGCCCGATTAAACCGCGTCGCTGACGTCATCAGCAGGGCGACAACAGCGACCGCGGAGAAAAAAGGGCGCTTTAAATAGCGCTTTGAAAGCAAGCCGATTCAAGTTAAGGTAAGGGTTAGGTTTAGGGTTAGGTTAAGGGTTAGGTTTAGGTTAAGGGTTAGGTTTAGAGTTAGGTTAAGGGTTAGGGTTAGGTTTAGGGTTAGGTTAAGGGTTAGGGTTAGGTTAAGGATTAGGTTTAGGGTTAGGTTAGGGTTAGGTTAAGGGTTAGGTTTAGGGTTAGGGTTAGGTTTAGGGTTAGGGTTAGGTTAAGGGTTAGGTTTAGGGTTAGATTAAGGGTTAGGTTTAGAGTTAGGTTAAGGGTTAGGGTTAGGTTTAGGTTAAGGGTTAGGGTTAGGTTAAGGATTAGGTTTAGGGTTAGGTTAAGGGTTAGGTTTAGGGTTAGGTTAAGGGTTAGGTTTAGAGTTAGGTTAAGGGTTAGGGTTAGGGTTAGGTTTAGGGTTAGGTTAAGGGTTAGGGTTAGGTTAAGGATTAGGTTTAGGGTTAGGTTAAGGGTTAGGTTTAGGGTTAGGTTTAGAGTTAGGTTAAGGGTTAGGGTTAGGTTAAGGGTTAGGTTTAGAGTTAGTTAAGGGTTAGGGTTAGGGTTAGGTTAAGGGTTAGGTTTAGGGTTAGGTTTAGAGTTAGGTTAAGGGTTAGGGTTAGGGTTAGGTTAAGGGTTAGGTTAAGGGTTAGGGTTAGGTTTAGGGTTAGGTTAAGGGTTAGGATTAGGTTTAGCGTTAGGTTAAGGGTTAGGTTTAGGGTTAGGTTTAGGATTAGGTTTAGGGGGTTAGGTTTAGGTGTTATTTTTAGCTTTAGCGTTTACAGCGTGGTTTTTTCGTCGCGCTGTGATGACGTCAGCTACGCGGTTTCGTCGAGCGCACTTTAGTCGAACGCGGTTTTGTGGTGGAACCCCTTGGAGGATGGTGTGGAAATGGAAAGATTGATGCTCCTTGCAGAGAAAGCTGGTCATTTGCATTCCTTTTAGAAGGTGGCTGAGGCCACTTGGAGGTTTTATCTGTGTCCTGAGAGTCACCTTAGAGCAAAGGGGTATGGAACCTCATCAACATCATGTCTCTCCTGTCCATGAGACAGTCCTTTCACGGTTCCAAGAAGGCTCCACACTCATTTGCACCGCGCAGGTGACTCTTGAGGACACAGAGAAACTTCCAAGTTGGCTGTTGTGGCCCACCAGTGGCCAGTGGAGCTGGCAGCAGAGTCAGAGAGTGAGGAGGTTGGGGAGGAACCTGGGCCAGTCCTGGAGTCTGGGGAAGGCCCTGATGAGGGCTCTGTGTCGGAGAGAGGGGGCCAGAGTCGTATGCCAGTTATCAGCTGCCTTCAGAGTCAGACATCATTGAGGCAGAAGAACAGCTGGAGCCTGTTCCCAGTGTGCTCATGCGCAGAGTTGCCAGACGACGGGAAGAGCTAAAGAACAGGGGTTGAGTTGGGAGTAAGGCCACAGGTGGACGGTGAATGGCCCCTCCCAGAGGAAATCAAAGAGGAGTGAAAGGGGAGTGGAGTTTGCAGGAGACAATTAATTCGCTTAATTGGTTCGTGACTCTCTGAGGCTCCTTACCAAGTTCTGTAGATCTCAGCCTGGCAGCTCTCCAAGCCAGATAAGGTCTGTGACTGTAAATCCTCCCTGGAAAGACTTTGCTGGATGTGAAGGAGCAGAATTCACAGTCAATTAAGAAAAGGGGTTTATATCGGGACCAGGAGTTTGCTTAATTGGTTCCTGACTCTCTGAGGCTCCTTGCCAGGTTCTGCAGAGATCGGCCTGGCAGCTGTCCAGCCAGATAAGGTCTGTGACTGTAAATCCTCCCTTGAAAGGCTTTGCTGGATGTGAAGGAGCAGAATTCACAGTCAATTAATAAAAGGGTTTTTGACAGGATCAGGAGTTGCTTGAGGCTCTTGGGAAGCCTCGTCAGAACAGCGGCCCTCAACGACCCTCTCAAAGGATTCAAATGACCAGCTGTCTGCAAGGAGTATCAACCCTTCCCTTCCCCACCTTTTTTTCCTTCCTTCCGTCTCTCCTTCCCATCTGCTTCTTTCCTCCCCCCTTCATCTCTCCTTCCCATCTCCTTCCTTCCTCTCTATTTTTCCTTCCTTCCCTCTCCTCCTTCCCATCTGCTTCCTTCCTCCCCCTTCCCTTCTTCTCCTTCCCATCTCCTTCCTTCCTTTTTTCCTTCCTTCCCTCTCTCCTTCCCATCTGCTTCCTTCCTCCCCCTTCCTCTCTCCTTCCCTTCTTCTCCTTCCCATCTCCTTCCTTCCTTTTTTCCTTCTCTCCTTCCTTCCTTCCCTCCCTCCCTTTCAGGTAATCCTGAGGACACAGATGAACCTCCAGGTGGCCACAAGGACCTTCTCAAAGGAGGGCAAATGACCAGCTCTGTCTGCAAGGAGTATCAACCCTTCCCTTCCCCACCATCCAATCCGAGCTGAAGAAGCTTCTTGGAGGAGAAGTGAAACCTCTTCAAAAGAAAAAAAACAAAACAAGAAAGCCCACTTGCCTCTTGGGGGGGGGGGGGAAAGCACTTTGGGACAACCATGACCTGGATGACGGAGAAACTCCACAGACATATAACTCTGAACTACGATGAGTTGGCCATGGCGAATTGTCACAGATCTGAGGACTTTCCGTTCCAGCCCAGAAAATGAAGCTTCAGAGCTTTCCGATGAATCACACGCTCTGTTTGTGGACTATGAACAGGTGCCAACTTTGTAAAAGCTTTAAAAAAAACAAAAACGATACACGCCCTTTGTAACACGCATGCTTAAGTCCTTGGATTGTATGACCTGTTGACGGTGGAATTTAAGGAAAGCACCGTGAGAAGGTTCAGATGTGAAAACTCCTTCGTGATGGCACAACTCTACCGAGAGGAGGACACAACCTTGGCGGTTTCGAGACCTGTGGAGTTCAACCCCCAGAATTCCTCCCTGCTGGCTGGGGAATTCTGGGAGTTGAAGTCCACAGGTCTTGAAGGCGCCGAGGTTGGACATGCCAGCTCTAAGACAAGGTCCAAGAAGAAGAGGAGATGGACGGATTCTCTAGGGCGCCAGAGGGCAGGATGAGAAGCAATGGGTGGGAACTATAGCAGTTAGACTTATATACCGCTTCATAGGGCTTTCAGCCCTCTCTAAGCGGTTTACAGAGTCAGCATATTGCCCCCAACAATAATCCGGGTCCTCATTTCACCCACCTCGGAAGGATGGAAGGCTGAGTCAACCCTGAGCCGGTGAGATTTGAACCGCCGAACTGCAGCTAGCAGTCAGCTGAAGTGGCCTGCAGTGCTGCACTCTAACCACTGTGCCACCTCGGCTCTAACTAAACAAGGAGACATCCAACTTATAACTAAGGAGAGATTTTCCCATCGTGGAACTGCTTGCCACCAGAAGTTGTAGGTGCTCCATTTTCAAAAACAGTCAAACCATTGATTGGGATGGTGTACGGTTGCTGCCTTGAGCAAGGGGGGTTAGACTAGACAACCTCCCAGGTCCCTTCCAATCCTAGGATTCTACGAACGCTGTACGCTTGAAGTCCTCGACTTACAAAGTTCATTTAGTGGCCATTCAAAGTCAGAACGGCACTGAAAAAAGTGGCATGAGGCTTACGACCACGGCAGCTTTCCCCATCGTCACGCGGTTTACATTCGGATGCTGGACCAACTGACTCACATTTACGACAGTTGCGGTGTCCCATGTATGTGTGTGTTCATGTGTGTGTGTGAGACATGATCCCCCTTTGCGACCTTTTGACACAAGGAAACTCAAGGGAGGAAGCCAGCTTCACTTAACAACCGGGTTACTAACTTAACAACCGCAATGATTCACTTAACAACAAGGAAGTCATAACAGCGGGGAGAAACTCACTTCACAAGCGCTTCATTTAGCAACCTAGATTTTGGGATCAATTGTGGTCAAAAGTCAACGACTGCCTGTAGAGAGTACAGGCAGGTCCTCGACCTTACGACTACAACTGTGCCCCAAATTTTTGTTGCTAAGTGAGGACAGTTGTTTAAAGTGAGGTTTTACCTCATTTCTTGACACGGTTGTTAGTGAACACTGCAGTTGTTCACCGCCGTTAAGTGCACCTGGCTTTCCCACTGCCTTTGCTTGTCAGAAGGTCGCAAGGATGATGCGAAGCTGGGACACTGCAACCGCCATAACTACAAGCCAGTCATTAAGTCGCCACTGTAACTTTGAACGGTCAGTAAACGGACGGATGTAAGTCCGAGGACCCCCTGCACAGTCGTCTGCTGATGTTTCCTCTCCAAGAAATCGTGGCACAAATTAATTTTTCAATTTCCCCCCACACTTTTTGGCACATGCTATGACGGTGCCCTGCTTTTTCAAGGACGCAACGCTCCTGAATTCTGGAATCAGGGCTGGGGGGGGGACACCCCTTCCCTGACTAACCCCACCTCCAAGTCACCCCCTCTTTTTGGGGGGGGGGGTTAGGATTGTGTCCAATCGGAGCTCACATGTGTTAACCTATTTATTTCACAAGCGCTGCGATCTCACACAATTCTCATTACGCCCCAGATCCTATGTTATTCGTTCTCACCTGCCCACAAACACACACACACACACCCTGAAATGGGCACTGCCACAAGCGGCCCACTTCGGCTATCTACTCTGCCAACAACAGTCAGGTTTCACAACACCCATGGCTGCACTAACACAATGACTCCCAGGCTTGGTATCCGAAGCACGCAACGATGAAAGAGCATTTCGGAATAATTGTGCCAGAAGCTGGGAAAATAAACCTCGATAAGGACCGGGATGAAAGAGAACGAACTCACAAACTCTTACATTGAATTGACATTATTCATCATTAGCAAAATATGATGAACAAATGGGAGCCCCTTGGGGGGTGTGTAACAGCTGCACCTTCCAGTATTGGGGAGGTCACGATGCCTGTGTGGTTTTTCCACACTGGGATCCAGTGTTGTGGCCCGCCACGGGCAGATTGGGACAGTGAGGAGTTGGGGAGGAAGATGGGCCAGTCCTGTGGAGTCTGGGGGAGGCTCTGAGGAGGGTCTCGGGTCGGTGTCGGAGCAGAGTAGGGGGCCAGGACCGTCTGACAGTTATCAGCTGCCTTCGGAGTCAGGACATCAGTGAGGCAGAAGAACAGCTGGAGCCTGTTCCGTGTGCGCATGCACAGAGTTGCCAGACGATGGGAACGAGCTAAAGAAACAGGGGGTTGACTTGGGAGTAAGGCCACAGGAAGGATGGTGAATGGCCCTCCCAGAGGGAATAATAAGAGGAGCGAAAGGGAGTGGAGTTTGCAGGAGACCATTAATTTTGCTTAATTGGTTCGTGATTCTCCGAGGCTCCTTGCCAAGTTCTGCAGAGATCGCCTGGCAGCTCTCCAAGCCAGATAAGGTCTGGGACTGTAAATCCTCCCTTGAAAGACTCTGCTGGATGGGAAGGAGCAGAATTCACCGTCAATTCGTAAAAGGGGTTTTTTTGGTTGGGAAAAGGAGTTTGCTTCAGGCTCTCGGGAAGCCTCGGTCAAAACATTCAGATTACCATACAAAGAGTCCTGGAGTTATGACCACAGTTGAGCCCAAAATTTCCGCTTTTCACACTTAGGACCATTCCAGCATCCCCCATGATCACATGATTTAAAATTAGAGGCTTGACGGACGGAGTCAATTCACCATGGCAGCGCCCCCAAAGTCAGGTGATTTTGCGACAAGCAAGTCGATGGGGAAGCCAGAGGAAATAAGGACTCGCGGGGGGGGGACACGACAGGAGTATTCCAGGATTGGAGAGGTGCTACAAGGATTTGTTTTCCAAGCATCCTGAAGCCAGGAGTGGAAGCGACGGATGGAAACTCATCAAGGAGAGAAGCAACTTGGAATTGAGGAGAAACTTCCTGTCAGTGAGGACAATTAACCAGTGGAACTGCTCGCCACCAGAAGTTGTGGGTGCTTCATCACTGGAGGTTTTTCAAGAAGAGATTGGAGAGCCACTTGTCTGAAGTGGTCTAGGCGGGTCTCCTGCTTGAATAGGGGGCTGGACTAGAAGACCTCTAAGGTCCCTCCCATCTCTATTCTCAGGGGTGAAACTCAGCAGGTTCTGGGAACTGGCAGCGGAAATTTTGGAGTAGTTTGGAGAACTGGCAAATGCAATAGCAATAGCAGTAGCAGTTAGACTTATATACCGCTTCATAGGGCTTTCAGCCCTCTCTAAGCGGTTTTACAGAGTCAGCATCTCTTGTCCCCAACAACAATCCGGGTCCTCATTTTACCCACCTCCGAAGGATGGAAGGCTGAGTCAACCCTGAGCCGGTGAGATTTGAACAGCCGAACTGCAGAACTGCAGTCAGCTGAAGTAGCCTGCAGTGCTGCATTTAACCACTGCACCACCTCTGGCTGGCCACAGAGTGGTGGTGGGAACGGAGATTTTGCAATATCCTTCCCCTTGCCACGCCCACCAAGCCACGCCCACAGAACCGGCAGTAACCATTTCGAATTTCACCACTGTTCTATTCTGATCGGATTCACTTAGCAACGTCTTCGAAGGAAAAAAAAAAACAAGGAAGCCCAGTTGCCTTCCTGAAAAAACACCTTTCGGACAACCATGACCTGGATGACTTTGAATCTTCCGAGGGTATTGACTTAAACCACCGTTGCGGTGATTCCCTTAACAACTCTGGCAAGAAAGGTCATAAAATGGGGCAAACAAACACCTCATAGCAGCAGAAACGTTAGGCTCCATTGCAGCCGTAAGCCGAGGACTCCCTGTAAGCCTGCAAAACAGCACAAGGATTGTATTGTATTTTGTATTGTATTGTATTTATTATTTGTATGCCGCCCTTCTCCGGGAGGACTCAGGGCAGCGAACAATTCAAGGGGGGAAAAAAGGGGGGAACATAAAGACAAAATACAAATAATAAAAGTAGACAACAGCCGCACAACCATACATGTCGAGAGGGGAGGGGAACTCATCACCCCAGGCCTGCCGCAAAGCCAGGTTTTGACGGCTTTTCGGAAGGCCTGGAGAGAGGTGAGGGTCCGAATCCCTGCGGGGAGTTCGTTCCAGAGGGCCGGAGCTGCCACAGAGAAGGCCCTCCCCTGGGTAATAGCCAGGTGGCAAGGAACTGAGGAAGCCACTGAAAACACAATGTATGACTCTGGGCACAACAGACAATTAATTAAGAAAGAAAAACGAAACAATCCACATCATATAAAACCAACAAACCACAGCCACATCCCTGGTTTATGCAACCTGGGCCGGCTGGACCCCGGGCCCGACTGCATCATTCCTGCCCTTTGCACAACGCCCTTGGGCAAGGTTTGGCACACACCCTTGTTGCCAATGACTGTGTAGCACAGCAAGGACACCTCAGCAGCCCATCTGCAACATCTGCTTACGTAATGAATTTGGGCTCTATTTGCTCCTTGTCGAGACACACAGGCTCACACACAGGCAGTCCTCGACTTACAACAAGTGCGTCTAGTGGCCGTTCAAAGTTACAACGGCACTAGAAAACGGCTGTTTTTCACACTTACGACCGTTTGCAGCATTCCCCCCCCCCCCTCCGCCGTCATGTAAATCAAAATTTCCGATGCTTGGCAATCTGAGCTTCCCCATTGACTTGGCTGGTCGGAAGGTCGCAAAACGTGATCACATGACTAGCGACGGTCATAAATATGAACCAATCGCCTGGATTTTGATCACAGGATCATGGAGGGTACTACAATGGCTGTAAGTGTGAAAAACGACAATAAGTCACTTTATTCAGTGACATGGTAATATTAACAGTCCACTAAAGGAGCTGTTGTAAAGCTGAGGACTCCCTATATGCCATATGCTTAAACCAACATAGTCCTTGACTTACAACACCTATTGATCATTCAAAGTTACAACACTGACAAAAGTGAGCAACGACCCATTGTCACACTTACGACCGCTTCAGCAAACCTCATGGCCACGTGATCAAAATCCGGACGCTTGACCACTGGTTTCCTATTTACGACGGTCGCAGTATCCCCGGGGTCTCATGCGATCCCTTTTGCGACCTCCTGACAAGCAAAGTCAACGGGGAAGTCATGTTGCTCGCTTAAAACGGCTGCAGTGATCCGCTTAAACGGCTGCAGTGATCCGCTTAAACGGCTGCAGTGATTCGCTTAACAACCGGGGCAAGGAAGGCCCTGAAACGGGGCCGAAACTCATTTAACAACTGTCTCGCTTAGCAACATCCCTTTTGGGCCCCAATGCGTGGCTGTAAGTCGAGGACTACCTGGCTCCATCTCGGCGCGCATAGACCTCCGGGATGACTCACAGCGTCGAGGTGGGAAAAAGAGATAAATTAAAACTAGCGGCCAATATTATAAATATCCCAAAGAGCAGCAGTCCAGAACACCCCCCACCATCCATAACCCCCCCACCCAAGGCATGAACCCATAGGCTGCACTTGTCCCCCCCATCCCACCCCTGAACCCCCTCCAACCCCATGAACCCCCTCCCACCCCATGAACCACCCCTCCCACCCCATGAACCCCCCTCCACCCAATCAACCCCCGCCCACCCCATGAACCCCCCTCCCACCCCATGAACCCCCCCTCCCACCCCATGAACCCCCTCCCATCCCATGAACCCCCCTCCCACCCATCAACCCCCTCCCACCCCATGAACCCCCCTCCCACCCCCATGAACCCCACTGCCCCACCCATGAACCCCCCCTCCACCCCATGAACCCCCCTCCCACCCCATGAACCCCCCTCCCACCCCATGAACCCCCTCCCATCCCATGAACCCCCTCCCACCCATGAACCCCCCCCTCCCACCCCATGAACCCCCCTCCCACCCCATGAACCCCCTCCCACCCCATGAACCCCCTCCCACCCCATGAACCCCCCTCACACCCCATGAACCCCCTCCCACCCCATGAACCCCCTCCCACCCCATGAACCCCCCCTCCCACCCCTGAACCCCCTCCCACCAATCAACCCCCTCCCCACCCATGAACCCCCCCTCCCACCCCATGAAACCCCCTCCCACCCCCATGAACCCCCCTCCTTCGCCCTCGCCCCCTCCCACCCCGCCTCCTGCTGTCCCCCTCCGTCCCTAAACAGCCCCCCCCACACTACCAGCTCTGCTTCCCCACCCTCCAAAAAAAGGGGCTCCTCCTGTCCCCCTTCCGGGGCGGCATCCCTCTCCCCACCTGTCCGCACTTCTTCCTTCCTCGGCTGCTCACGCCCGACTCTTTGCAACGGGGCTGGCTGAACCGGAAGTGCTTCCGGACGGACCCAACCGGAAGGGACCGTCGTTCGCGAGAGATTCCGGCGGAAACGGCATCCCCCCGCGCCGGAAGTTCCGCTGGAAATTTTATACCAGTGTTTCTCACCTTGGCAACTTGAAGATGTCCGACTTCAACTCCCCGAATTCCCCAGCCCAGCGAATGCTGGCTGGGAATTCTGGGAGTTGAAGTACGGACATCTTCAAGTTGCCAAGGTTGAGAAACACTGTGTTATACACGTTTAATAATATATACGTGTATAACGCTAATATATTGGGGCAGTGCTTCCAATTCCAACACCCAATCATCCCCAGCCAGCCGCGGGGCTGTGGAAACCACAACTGGTCTCCCGCTCATGGAGGTGTCCTTCCCCAATCTGGTTTCCTCCATTGTCTGTTGCAATGGCATCTGGAGGCACTAGGTTGGGTGTAATAAACTCAGTTTGCAACTAACTGTGGTTTAAGGAAATCGTGGTTCTGGGCGATGTCGGAACGCTGCCCTTCTGCATTTTATTTGCTATAATAAGATTATAGTCCGTCTCCCTGGCAACCATGGTTGAGCAAGGGGTTCGACTAGAAGACCTCTAAGGTCCCTTCCAACTCTTAATTCTGGTTGTAGATGAATAGTACAATCATTTAGAATAAGCTTTTTCTTAGAATGACATGACAGGTTTTGTTGGTTTTATGAAGTTGCTCTTTTAATTCTATAATGGAAAAAGCTCATTTTAAAATTAAAACATTTTCCACTTCTTTTTGAGTTTTTGTAAATAAGATAAATAAGCACCTCTGCAGTTCAGGACCAAAATTTTAAACGAATCATTCCAAGCAGCCTGTGATTAACTAGTCCTTTGGAAACAATTGGGGCTTAAAAAAAAAAGTTTCCAAATAAAATACTTTATTTATTTAAATATTTTTATGCTGAGTTTTACCGTTACCACAATAAATTTCAAGCAATATACATACATTTATCAAATTACCTTTAAAAAACAGCATAAGAATGTATAGTAACCATTTGGCATCCAGATTTAAAATAATTGATTTCTTGAATATTTTCACAGCTACTGTTGACAAAGAGTCCTGCTAACCTGTTCTCCAACATTATTTTGGTACAAGTAGAATGTTAGCAGTCACTGCAATCAAAAACGATGTAATTAATAATTGGAGATAATGCTTGATTTTTAAAAAACGTTACCCTATGCCTTTTTATGCATCTATATGCAAGAAGCACATGTATTTGTAGTTGTATTTGTATTTTATTATTTGTATGCCGCCCTTCTCCGGGAGGACTCAGGGCAGCGAACAATTCAAAGGGGAAAAAAAGGGGGAACATAAAAGACAAAATACAAATAATAAAGTCAACAACAATCACACAACCATACATGTCAAGAGGGGAGGGAACTCATCACCCCCAGGCCTGCCGGCAAAGCCAGGTTTTGACGGCTTTTCGGAAGGCCTGGAGAGAGGTGAGGGTCCGAATCCCTGCGGGGAGTTCGTTCCAGAGGGCCGGAGCTGCCACAGAGAAGGCCCTCCCCCGGGAAATAGCCAGGTGACATTGGCTGGTAGATGGCACCCGGAGGAGGCCAACCCTGTGAGATCTAATGGGTCTGTGGGAGGTAATTGGCAGCAGGCGGTCTCTTAAGTGTCCTGAAAAGTATTGGCAATCAAA
>NC_045550.1:69262376-69339202 GCF_009769535.1 Thamnophis elegans
CTGAAGTAGTCAGCAGCAGCCTGAAGATGACGAATGTGACTTCGTCGAAACGTCGCCAAGACATCTCCAATTCTACGCGGGAGAAAACCCGAACAACTAGAGACCTACATATATACATACATACATACATACATACATATATATATATATATATATATAATGTTTTTTTATTTGTGCTGATAAATAAATAAAGGGAGACTAGTATAGATCTATTTCAAGCTATTTAGCTCTCATCAGCTAGCCACACCCTTACTGGGATTTGAACCTGGGCTATATGGCATACTAGGCACACCAGGCAGAGTATGCCATATAGCCCAGGTTCAAATCCCAGTAAGGGTGTGGCTAGCTGATGAGAGCTAAATAGCTTGAAATAGATCTATACTAGTCTCCCTTTATTTATTTATCAGCACAAATAAAAAAACACAAATATAACAAAGGCAACAGTAAAAATATTGGGTTTCTGTCGTGATGGACTCTTGTGACGAGCCGATTGACAGATGATGGAAGCAGTTAGCTTCCTCCCATAATTGGGGCTTACCAGGGGTTGTAAAAATCCTATATCTATCTATCTATCTATCTATCTATCTATCTATCTATCTATCTATCTATCTATCTATCTATCTATCTATCTATCTATCTCTGAAGCTGAACTGGCAGTGATCTTCGCTGCGATGCTGAAATTCTCATGCATGGCACAAGATGTGGCCGCGACCTTTCGGGATGAGTTCAAGATGTTAAAAATACTTCTGACTGCAAGGTTTAAAAACTGTGGTTGCAGAGCAGGTGTTTCCCCTCTCAGATAGGGTAAGGGCCTGGTGGGAGAAAGAGGCAGCTGGGAGGGATATGTGTTAATATGTGATTAAAGCCGGCCAAAGTCATTTTGAAATGAAATAGGTAGGAAATAAAAATTAAAAAAATATTAATAAAATAAATAAATATAATAAATAATTAAAACAATCAAATCATAATAAAAATTACAATAAAATAAGAATTAAAAAAGCAGAGAGAAATCAAAAAATTGGAGTGAAATGAAATATAAAAATAATAAAGTGAAATAAAAATAAACAAAAGAACAGGAAATAAAAATAAAGAAAAGAATAGGAAACAAAAATAAAATAAAAACAAATAAATCTTAATTGAGTCACCCTATAACAGCGTTTGTCAATCTCAGACACTTCAAAGTGGGTGGACTTCGACTCCCAGAATTCCCCAGCCCAGCCTAGAATTCTGGGTGCTGAAACCCACCCACTTTCTGAGCATTCTGGGAGTTGAAGTCCACCCCGCTGCTCCTTGCCTGCCCCCCCCCCCTCGCTCAGGCCTTTCCCAACTTACAAAACAGTTGCGGGGCAGTTTTAAGGGGATGCCGTCCGACTCCGCGGCCCCATTGGGACCCCCTCCTTCTTTCCTCCTCTTCCTGGAGTTCAGCCTGGCCGAGATCTGGGGATCCATCCTGTAAATCGCCTCTGGAAGATCGGCTGGAAACACCTGGAGGATCCAAGGAGGAGAATGAAGACCTCCCTCTAGTTCAGAGAGCGGCGGAAGGAGAAAGGGGGCAGTGCCCAGCTGGCCGGCTGCCTGGCTCAACGCCAGCGGAGCACGCTGGCAACGGGCCTCCTGGCACGTCGGCCGGGAGACGTGGGGGGCAAGAAGGGAGGGAGGGAATTTGTGTGGTTATCTGACACACTGATTGTCTCTGCTCGAGTGGCAGGAAAATCAGCTGCCCAGGCGATGCTGGACAATAAATATTGAATTTTTTTCTCTCCTTCTCCTAACCCAGCAATCATGCCAACACTGCAATTAGGACTCCTCTGCTTATTTTAGCACTGTAAAAGCCTGGGCAAAAGTTTACAGGTAGTCCTCGAATTACAACCATCCATTTAGTAACCGTCTGAAGATACAACGGAAGTGAAGAAGGCGACTTATAATCATTTCCCCGTGACCCGTCAAAACCGCGGTCCACAAAAGCGCGATCGACGAAAGCGCGCATTTGACGTCATCACAGCGCGACGAAAAAAATTAAAAATTGAAATAAAAATTAAATTAAAGCAAGCCGATTCACATAAAGGTAAGGGTTAGGTTTAGGGTTAGGGTTAGGTTAAGGGTTAGGGTTAGGTTTAGAGCGTTAGGGTTACGTTTAGCGTTAGGTTAAGGGTTAGCGTTAGGTTTAGCGTTACGTTAACGGTTAGGTTTAGGGTTAGATTTAGGGTTAGGTTAAGGGTTAGGTTTAGGGTTAGGTTTAGGGTTAGGTTTGGGGGGGTTAGGGTAAGGTTTTGGCTTTATTTTTACATTTTTCGATCTTTTTCGTCGCGCTGTGATGACGTCACATACACGCTTTCGTCGACCGCGATTTTGTCGTCCGCGGTTTTGTGGTGGAACCCATTCCCCCCCCCCACTAATGACCGTTGCAGCATCCATACAGTCACAGGATCGAGTTTGGATTCATGACCCGTATTTATGATGGGTGTGGTGCCCTGGGTGTGTGTGTCAAGTAATCACCTTTTGCGACCTTCTGACAAGCACAGTCAAGGAAGAATCTGGATTCACTTAACAACCATGTTGCTTATTAAACTGCTGCAATTCGCTTAAAAACCAGGGCAGGAAAGGGTCGCAAAACGGGGTAAAACTCATTTAACAAATGCTTCGCCTAGCGACAGAAATTCTGGTTTTCAATTCTGGTCGTAGGTTGAGGACTGCCTGTCTAAACACACAGTAACCTTGGTGGGAAAACTTATATGTCATTTGATTTGTCAGCTGGGAGGGAAGGAAATGCTTGTTCTACATAACGCCTGTCCGGAAATTGTTCCCAGACCAGGACAGGGAAATCCCAAACATGGATATCCTGTAGATAGGAGGGGAACGGGGAAACTCCCCACGGCCAACTCGCTGAGGAACAACTGAAAAACTCTACGTCATTATTCGAGACAAATCAAACTGATCTTAATTTTTGCCCTTCGCAATTCGTTCTGTCCCTCCTTTTGCATACTTTCGGTAAGGATTGGTGCATGCCACCATTTCTTTGATTTTAGGGTACCTCCTGTCGCTCCAAAGCTGCTTTTTTCAGAAGGCAACTGGACTTTCTTGTTTTTTTTCCCTTTGAAGGCATTTCGCTTCTCCTCCAAGGAGCTTCTTCAGCTCCTTGGAGGATGGTGGGGAAACGGAAAGATTGATGCTCCTTGCAGATAAAGCTGGTCATTTGCATTCCTTTTAGAAGGTGGCTGAGGCCACTTGGAGATTTTATCTGTGTCCTGAGAGTCAGTGCAAAGGGGTATGGAACGTCATCAACATCATGTCCCTCCTGTCCATGACACGGTCCTTTCACGGTTCCAAGAAGGCTCCATACTCATTTGCACCGCCCAGGTGACTCTGAGGACACAGAGAAACCTCCAAGTTGGCTGTTGTGGCCCACCAGTGGCCAGTGGAGCTGGCAGCTGAGTCGGAGAGTGAGGAGGTTGTGGAGGAACCTGGGCCAGTCCTGGAGTCTGGGGAAGGCTCGGATGAGGGCTCTGTGTCGGAGGCAGAGAGGGGGCCAGAGTCATATGCCAGTTGGAGGGTGTGTAACAGCTGCACCTTTCAGTATTGGGGAGGTCACGGTGCCTGTGTGGTTTTCCACACTAGGATCCAGTGTTGTGGCCCGCCAACGGAGCAGATTGGGACAATGAGGAGTTTGGGGAGGAAGATGGGCCAGTCCTGGAGGCTCTGATGAGGGCTCTGTGTTGGAGGCAGAGAGGGGGCCAGGACCGTCTGACAGTTATCAGCTGTCTTCGGAGTCAGACATCAGTGAGGCAGAAGAACAGCTGGAGTCTGTTCCCAGTGTGCGCATGCGCAGAGTTGCCAGACGATGGGAAGAGCTAAAGAACAGGGGTCGACTTGGGAGTAAGGCACAGGTGGACAATGAATGGCCTCTCCCAGAGGGAATAAAAGAGGAGCGAAAGGGGAGTGGAGTTTGCAGGAGGCAATTAATTCGCTTAATTGTTTTGTGACTCTCCGAGGCTCCTTGCCAAGTTCTGCAGATCTCGGCCTGGCAGCTCTCCAAGCCAGATAAGGTCTGTGACTGTAAATCCTCCCTGGAAAGACTTTGCTGGATGTGAAGGAGCAGAATTCACAGTCAATTAATAAAAGGGGTTTTTGACGGGATCAGGAGTTTGCTTGAGACTCTCAGGAAGCTTCGGTCAGAACAGTGGCCTCAACGACCCTCTCAAAGGATGCAAATGACCAGCTCTGTCTGCAAGGAGTATCAATCCTTCCCTTCCCCACCATCCAATCCGAGCTGAAGAAGCTTCTTGGAGGAGAAGCGAAACCTCTTCAAAAGAAAAAAAACCAGAAAGCCCACTTGCCTCTTGGGGGGGGGGGGGGGAAAGCATCTTTGGGACAACCATGACCTGGATGACGGAGAAACTCCACAGACATATAACTCTGACTACGATGAGTTGGCCATGGCAAATTGTCACAGATCTGAGGACTTTCCGTTCCAGCCCAGAAAATGAAGCTTCAGAGCTTTCCGATGAATCACACGCTCTGTTTGTGGACTATGAACAGGTGCCAACTTTGTAAAAGCTTTAAAAAAACAACAACGATACACGCCCTTTGTAACACGCATGCTTAAGCCCTTGGATTGTATGACCTGTTGACGGTGGAATTTAAGGAAAGCACCGTGAGAAGATTCAGATGTGAAAACTCCTTCGTGATGGCATAACTCTACGAGAGGAGGACACAACCTTGGCGGTTTCGAGACCTGTGGACTTCAACCCCCAGAATTCCTCCCTGCTGGCTGGGGAATTCTGGGAGTTGAAGTGCACAGGTCTTGAAGGCGCCGAGGTTGGACATGCCAGCTCTAAGACAAGGTCCCAAGAAAGAAGAGGAGATGGACGGATTCTCTAGGGCGCCAGAGGGCAGGATGAGAAGCAATGGGTGGGAACTATAGCAGTTAGACTTATAAACCGCTTCATAGGGCTTTCAGCCCTCTCTAAGCGGTTTACAGAGTCAGCATATCCCCCCCACAGTCTGGGTCCTCATTTCACCCACATCGGAAGGATGGAAGGCTGAGTCAACCCTGAGCCGGTGAGATTTGAACCGCCGAACTGCAGCTAGCAGTCAGCTGAAGTGGCCTGCAGTGCTGCACTCTAACCACTGTGCCACCTCGGCTCTAACTAAACAAGGAGACATCCAACTTAGAACTAAGGAGAGATTTTCCCATCCGTGGAACTGCCTGCCACCAGAAGTTGTAGGTGCTCCATTTTCAAAAACAGTCAAACCATTTGATTGGGACGGTGTACGGTTGCTGCCTTGAGCAAGGGGATTAGACTAGACAACCTCTCAGGTCCCTTCCAATCCTAGGACTCTACGAACGCTGTACGCTTGAAGTCCTCGACTTACAAAGTTCATTTAGTGGCCGTTCAAAGTCAGAACGGCACTGAAAAAAGTGGCATGACGCTTACGACCACGGCAGCTTTCCCCATCGTCACGCGGTTTACATTCGGATGCTGGACAACTGACTCACATTTACGACAGTTGCGGTGTCCCGTGTATGTGTGTGTGCATGTGTGTGTGTGAGACGTGATCCCCCTTTGCGACCTTTTGAACAAGCAAACTCAAGGGAGAAGCCAGCTTCACTTAACAACCGGGTTACTAACTTAACAACCGCAATGATTCACTTAACAACAATGAAAGTCATAAAGCGGGGAGAAACTCACTTCACAAGCGCTTCATTTAGCAACCTAGATTTTGGGATCAATTGTGGTCAAAAGTCAATGACTGCCTGTAGAGAGTACAGGCAGTCCTCGACTTACGACCACAACTGTGCCCCAAATTTTTGTTGCTAAGTGAGGCAGTTGTTAAAAGTGAGTTTTGCCTCATTCTAGGATGTTTCTTGGCGCGGTTGTTAAGTGAATCACTGCAGTTGTTCACCGCCGTTAAGTGCACCTGGCTTTCCCATTGCTTTTGCTGGTCAGAAGGTCGCAAGGATGATGTGAACCTGGGACACTGCAACCGCCATAACTACAAGCCAGTCATTAAGTCACCATTGTAACTTTGAATGGTCAGTAAACGGACAGATGTAAGTCAAGGACCCCCTGTACAGTCGTCTGCTGATGTTTCCTCTCCACGAAATCGTGGCAC
The DNA here is from genome assembly GCF_009769535.1 of Thamnophis elegans. NCBI lineage: Eukaryota > Metazoa > Chordata > Lepidosauria > Squamata > Natricidae > Thamnophis > Thamnophis elegans. Next base: position 69,268,491 of record NC_045550.1, read on the forward strand.
AAATTAATTTTCAATTTCCCCCCACACTTTTTGGCACATGCTATGACGGTGCCCTGCTTTTTCAAGGACGCAACGCTCCTGAATTCTGGAATCAGGGCTGGGGGGGGACACCCCTTCCCTGACTAACCCCACCTCCAAGTCACCCCCTCTTTTTTGGGGGTGGGGGGGTTTAGGATTGTGTCCAACGGAGCTCACATGTGTTAACCTATTTATTTCACAAGCGCTGCGATCTCACACAATTCTCATTACGCCCCAGATCCTATGTTATTCGTTTCTCACCTGCCCACAAACACACACACACACACCCTGAAATGGGCACTGCCACAAGCGGCCACTTCGGCTATCTACTCTGCCAACAACAGTCAGGTTTCACAACACCCATGGCTGCACTAACACAATGACTCCCAGGCTTGGTATCCAAAACACGCAACGATGAAAGAGCATTTCGGAATAATTGTGCCAGAAGCTGGGAAAATAAACCTCGATAAGGACCGGGATGAAAGAGAATAAACTCACAAACTCTTACATTGAATTGACATTATTCATCATTAGCAAAATATGGTGAACAAATGGGAGCACCTTTGGAGGGTGTGTAACAGCTGCACCTTTCAGTATTGGCGAGGTCACGGTGCCTGTGTGGTTTTCCACACTGGGATCCAGTGTTGTGGCCCACCAGCGGAGCAGATTGGGACAGTGAGGAGTTTGGGGAGGAAGATGGGCCAGTCCTGGAGTCTGGGGAAGGCTCTGATGAAGGCTCTGTGTCGGAGGCAGAGAGGGGGCCAGGGCCGTATGCCAGTTATCAGCTGTCTTCGGAGTCAGACATCAGTAAGGCAGAAGAACAGCTGGAGCCTGTTCCCAGTGTGAGCATGCACAGAGTTGCCAGACGATGGGAAGAGCTAAAGAACAGGGGTTGACTTGGGAGTAAGGTGGACGGTGAATGGCCCCTCCCAGGGGAAGTAAAAAAGGAGCGAAAGGGTAGTGGAGTTTGCAGGAGACAATCAGTTCGCTTAATTGGTTCGGGACTCTCCGAGGCTCCTGGCCAAGTTCTGCAGAGATCGCCCTGGCAGCTCTCCAAGCCAGATGAGGTCCGTGACCATAAATCCTCCCTGGAAAAACTTTGCTGGATGTGAAGGAGCAGAATTCAGAGCAAATGAATAAAAGGGTTTTTTGTTGGGACCTGGAGTTTGCTTCAGGCTCTCGGGAAGCCTCGGTCAAAACATTCAGATTACAATACAAAGAGTCCTGGAGTTATGACCACAGTTGAGCCCAAAATTTCCGTCGCTAAGCAAAGCGCTTGTTAAGTGAGTTTTTGCCTCATTGTACAACTATTCTTGCCCCCGTTGTTAGCCGAGCCCTCTGCAGATGTTAAGTCAGTACAGACAGCCCTCGGCTTCCAAACTGTTCACTTAAGTGAGCATTAGAAGTTACGACAGCATTGAAAAATAGGGACATGACTGCTTTTCACACTTAGGCCCATTCCAGCATCCCCATGTTTTAAAATTTAGAGGCTTGACGGCGGACTCAAATTCACGATGGCAGCGCCCCAAAGTCACGTGATTTTGCGACAAGCAAAGTCGATGGGGAAGCCAGAGGAAATAAGGATTCGCGGGGGGGACACGACAGAAGTATTCCAGGATTTGAGAGGTTGCTACAAGGATTTGTTTTCCAAAGCACCTGAAGCCAGGAGGGGAAGCGACGGATGGAAACTCATCAAGGAGAGAAGCAACTTGGAATTGAGGAGAAACTTCCTGACAGTGAGGACAATTAACCAGTGGAACTGCTCGCCACCAGAAGTTGTGGTTGCTCCATCACTGGAGATTTTTCAAGAAGAGATTGGACAGCCACTTGTCTGAAGTGGTCTAGGCGGGTCTCCTGCTTGAATAGGGGGTTGGACTAGAAGACCTCTAAGGTCCCTCCCATCTCTATTCTCAGGGGTGAAACTCAGCAGGTTCTGGGAACCAGCAGCGGAAATTTTGAGTAGTTTGGAGAACTGGCAAATGCAATAGCAATAGCAGTTAGACTTATATACCGCTTCATAGGGCTTTCGGCCCTCTCTAAGCGGTTTACAGAGTCAGCATATTGCCCCCCAACAACAATCCGGGTCCTCATTTTACCCACCTCGGAAGGATGGAAGGCTGAGTCAACCCTGAGCCGGTGAGATTTGAACAGCCGAACTGCAGAACTGCAGTCAGCTGAAGTAGCCTGCGGTGCTGCATTTAACCACTGCACCACCTCTGGCTGGCCACAGAGTGGGGTGGGAATGGAGATTTTGCAGTATCCTTCCCCTGCCACGCCCACCAAGCCACGCCCACAGAACCGGCAGTAAACCAATTTGAATTGGTTTATGAGCCAAGGTGGCGCAGTGGTTAAATGCAGCACTGCAGGCTACTGCTAGATCAGCAGGTCAGCGGTTCAAATCTCACCGGCTCAGGGTTGACTCAGCCTTCCATCCTTCCGAGGTGGGTAAAATGAGGACCCAGATTGTTGGGGGCAATATGCTGACTCTCTGTAAACCGCTTAGAGAGGCCTGAAAGGCCTATGAAGCGGTATATAAGTCTACTGCTATTGCTATTGCTAATTTCACCACTGTTCTATTCTGATTGGATTCACTTAGCAACGTCTTCGAAGGGAAAAAAAACAAGGAAGCCCAGTTGCTTCCTGAAAAAACACCTTTGGGCCAAACCATGACCTGGATGACTTTGAATCTTCCGAGGGTATTGACTTAACCACCATTGCGGTGATTCCCTTAACAAACTCTGGCAAGAAAGGTCATAAAAATGGGGCAAACAAACATCTCATAGTAGCAGAAACGTTAGGCTCCATTGCAGCCGTAAGCCGAGGACTCCCTGTAAGCCTGCAAACAGCACAAGGATTGTATTGTATTTTGTATTTGTATTGTATTTTATTATTTGTATGCTGCCCTTCTCCGGGAGGACTCAGGGCAGCGAACAATTCAAAGGGGAAAAAAAGGGGAACATAAAAGACAAAATACAAATAATAAAAGTCGACAACAATCGCACAACCATACATGTCGAGAGGGGAGGGAACTCATCACCCCCAGGCCTGCCGGCAAAGCCAGGTTTTGACGGCTTTTCGGAAGGCCTGGAGAGAGGTGAGGGTCCGAATCCCTGCGGGGAGTTCATTCCAGAGGGCCGGAGCTGCCACAGAGAAGGCCCTCCCCCGGGTAATAGCCAGGTGGCAAGGAACTGAGGAAGCCATTGAAAACACAATGTATGACTCTGGGCACAACACACAATTAATTAAGAAGAAAAACGAAACAATCCACATCATATAAAACCAACAAACCACAGCCACATCTCTGGTTTATGCAACCTGGGCCGGCTGACCCCGGGCCCGACTGCATCATTCCTGCCCTTTGCACAACGCCCTTGGGCAAGGTTTGGCACACACCCCTGTTGCAAATGACTGTGTGGCACAGCAAGGACGCCTCAGCAGCCCCATCTGCAACATCTGCTTACGTAATGAATTTGGGCTCTATTTGCTCCTTGTCGAGACACCGGCTCACACACACAGGCAGTCCTCGACTTGCAACAAGTGCATCTAGTGGCCGTTCAAAGTTACAACGGCACTAGAAAACGGGCTGTTTTTCACATTTACGACCGTTTGCAGCATTCCCCCCCCCCCCTCCGCCGTCATGTAAATCAAAATTTCCGATGCTTGGCAATCTGGCTTCCCCATTGACTTGGCTGGTCGGAAGGTCGCAAAACGTGATCACATGACTAGCGACGGTCATAAATATGAACCAATCGCCTGGATTTTGATCACAGGATCATGGAGGTACTACAATGGCTGTAAGTGTGAAAAACGACAATAAGTCACTTTATTCAGTGACATGGTAATATTGAACAGTCACTAAAGGAACTGTTGTAAGTTGAGGACTCCCTATATGCCATATGCTTAAACAAACAAAGAAACATAGTCCTTGACTTAAAACAACCTATTGATCATTCAAAGTTATAACAACACTGACAAAAGTGAGCAACAACCCATTTTCACACTTACGACCGCTTCAGCAACCTCATGGCCACGTGATCAAAATCCGGACGCTTGACCACTGGTTCCTATTTACGACGGTCGCAGTATCCCCGGGGTCTCATGCGATCCCCTTTTGCGACCTCCTGACAAGCAAAGTCAACGGGGAAGTCATGTTGCTCGCTTAAACGGCTGCAGTGATCCGCTTAAACGGCTGCAGTGATCCGCTTAAACGGCTGCAGTGATTCGCTTAACAACCGTGGCAAGGAAGGCCCTGAAACGGGGGCCAAAACTCATTTAACAACTGTCTCGCCTAGCAACATCCCTTTTGGGTCTCAATGCTGGCTGTAAGTCGAGGACTACCTGGGCGCCCATCTCGGCAGCAGAGACTCTGGATGACTCACAACGGCGAGGTGGGAAAAAAGAGAAGAATTAAAAACAGCGGCCAATATTATAAATACCCCAAAGAGCAGCAGTCCAGAACACCCCCCCCCACATCCATAACCCCCCCACCCAAGGCATGAACCCATAAGGCTGCACTTGTCCTCCCCCCTCCCACTTTAGACCCTCTCCCCAGTTCTGATGCAACCCCCTCCCACCCCATGAACCCCCCTCCCACCCCATGAACCCCCCCCACCCCATGAACCCCCTCCCACCACATGAACCCCCCTCCCACCCAATCAACCCCCTCCCACCCCATGAACCCCCCTCCCACCCCATGAACCCCCCTCCCACCCCATGAACCCCCTCCCATCCCATGAACCCCCCTCCCACCCCATGAACCCCCCTCCCACCCCATGAACCCCCCTCCCTTCGCCCTCCGCCCCCTCCCACCAAGGCCTCCTGCTGTCCCCCCCGTCCCTAAACAGCCCCCCCCACACTACCAGCTCTGCTTCCTCACCCCCCCCCCAAAAAAGGGGGCTCCTCCTGTCCCCCCTCCTGGGGCGGCATCCCTCTCCCCACCTGTCCCGGCACGTCTTCCTTCCTCGGCTGCTCACGCCCGACTCTTGCCAACGGGGCTGGGCTGAACCGGAAGTGCTTCCGGACGGACCCAACCGGAAGGGACCGTCGTTCGCGAGCGATTCCGGGCGGAAACGGCGTCCCCCCGCGCCGGAAGTTCCGCTGGAAATTTTATACCAGTGTTTCTCAACCTTGGCCACTTGAAGATGTCCGGACTTCAACTCCCAGAATTCCCCAGCCAGCGAATGCTGGCTGGGGAATTCTGGGAGTTGAAGTCCGGACATCTTCAAGTGGCCAAGGTTGAGAAACACTGTGTTATACACGTATAATAATATACGTGTATAACGCATAATATAATTGGGGGCAGTGCTTCCAATTCCAACCCCCATCATCCCCAGCCAGCCGCGGGGCTGTGGCAACCACAACTGGTCTCCCGCTCATGGAGGCGCCTTCCCCAATCTGGTTCCCTCCATTGTCTGTTGCAATGGCATCTGGAGGGCACTAAGTTGGGTGTAAACTCAGTTTGCAACTAACTGTGGTTAAGGAAATCGTGGTTCTGGGCGATGTCTGAACGCTGCCCTTTCTGCATTTTATTTGCTATAATAAGACTTATAGTCCGTCTCCCTGGCAACCATGGTTGAGCAAGGGGTTCGACTAGAAGACCTCTAAGGTCCCTTCCAGCCCTTAATTCTGGTTGTAGATGAATAGTACAATCATTTAGAATAAGCTTTTTCCTAGAATGGCATGACAAGGTTTTGTTGGTTTTATGATGTTGCTCTTTTAATTCTATAATGGAAAAAGCTCATTTTAAAATTAAAACATTTTCCACTTCTTTTTGAGTTTTTGTAAATAAGATAAATAAGCACCTCTGCAGTTCAGGACCAAAATTTTAAAACGAAAGCATTCCAAGCAGCCTGTGATCAACAGAAGTCCCTTGGAAACAATTGGGGTTTTTAAAAAATACTTTTCCAAATAAAATACTTTTATTCATTTTAAATATTTTTATGCTGAGTTTTACCATTACCACAATAAAATTTCAAAGCAATAATACATACATTTATCAATTACAGTTTAAAAAACAGCATGAAGAATGTATAGTACCATTTTGGCATCCAGATTTAAAATATTGATTTCTTGAATATTTTCACAGCTACTGTTGAAAAAAGGGTCCTGCTAACCTGTTCTCCAACATTATTTTTGGTACAAGTAGAATGTTAGCAGTCACTGCAATCAAAAATGATGTAATTAAATAATTGGAGATAAATGCTTGATTTTTTAAAAACGTTAGCCTATGCCTTTTTATGCATCTATATGCAAGAAGCACATGTATTTGTATTTGTATTTTATTATTTGTATGCTGCCCTTCTCCGGGAGGACTCAGGGCAGCGAACAATTCAAAGGGGAAAAAAAGGGGGAACATAAAAGACAAAATACAAATAATAAAAGTAGACAACAATCGCACAACCATACATGTCGAGAGGGGAGGGAACTCATCATCCCCAGGCCTGCCGGCAAAGCCAGGTTTTGACGGCTTTTCGGAAGGCCTGGAGAGAGGTGAGGGTCCGAATCCCTGCGGGGAGTTCATTCCAGAGGGCCAGAGCTGCCACAGAGAAGGCCCTCCCCCGGGTAGTAGCCAGATGGCATTGGCTTGTAGATGGCACCCGGAGGAGGCCAACCCTGTGAGATCTAATGGGTCTGTGGGAGGTAATTGGCAGCAGGCGGTCTCTTAAGTGTCCTGAAAAGTATTGGCAATCAAAGCATCCTTTTTGTGAGGATGAGTTTGCAAGATTCAAATTTTTCCGCAGCCAGCAATTCCTTTTTTTTAAATGAATATTGAGTTAATCCAAAAGCTATTCCATAACTGCATCTATAGGGAGATATTTAACTAATGATAAGAATAAAAAGGTGTGTGAATGCAATTAAATTTAGATGCACTCAGTACAAATATCAGGCAGCTAGATATCTTACATAACATGGGAGGATCTAACAGTAAATGTAAAAATAGCCATCTGATTACACCCCAGAGGTAGTTCAGTGATCTAGACAAAGAGCTTCTTCAGATCCTCCAATAAGATAGGTTGCCAGAAACCAGATCTCAGATTGTTTGCATGCAAAAAATATGCTCTCAAGTTTTGGATTGATTCATCTTTTCCAATTGCATCACACCAAATTCCTCCAGTAAATATCACTATTAACTACATCAAAGAGATACAAATGCAATTAAAGTGGGCTTTGGAACATAATTCACGTTCAATAGAGCCCCCAAATTTCCTTTGCCAAGAAAAGACAGTTGTTAAGTGAGCTGTACTCCATTTTATGACCTTTCTTGCCACAGTTGTTAAGTGAATCAGCACAGTTGTTAGCAAAGTGGTTGTTAAGTGAATCTCACTTCCCCCTTTGACTGTGCTTGTCAGAAGGTCACAAAAACAAGATCTGGGGACATGACAACTGTCATAAAGACATGCCAGTTGCCAAGCATCTGAATTTTCATCTGTGGCCGTTCTGCAATGGTCGTAAGTGTGAAAAACGGCCATCAGTTCATTTTTCAGGGCCGTTGTCACTTTGAACAGTTGTTAAGCCGAGGGTGACATGTAGTGCACACCATGGGAACAGGAAGGAGCAAGTTTTGGGAGCTCAAGAGGCAACTGGGCTTTCTGTTTTCTCTTTGAAGGCGTTTCGCTTCTCATCCAAGAAGCTTCTTCAGCTCTTGACTGGATGGTGGGGAAGGGAAGGATTGATCCTCCTTGCAGACAAGATTCAGCCGTGACCCGTCAAAACCGCGTTCCACAAAAGCGCGGTCGACGAAATCGCGTATGTGACGTCATCACAACGCGACGAAAAAGATCGAAAAATTGAAATAAAAATAAAATTACAGCAAGCCGATTCACATAAAGGTAAGGGTTAGGTTAAGGGTTAGGGTTAGGTTTAGAGCGTTAGCGTTACGTTTAGCATTAGGTTAAGGGTTAGCGTTAGGTTTTTCGTTACGTTAAGGGTTAGGTTTAGGGTTAGGTTTAGGGTTAGGTTTAGGGTTAGGTTAAGGGTTAGGGTTAGGTTTAGAGCGTTAGCGTTACGTTTAGCATTAGGTTAAGGGTTAGCGTTAGGTTTTTCGTTACGTTAAGGGTTAGGTTTAGGGTTAGGTTTAGGGTTAGGTTAAGGGTTAGGTTTAGGGTTAGGTTTAGGGTTAGGTTTGGGGGGGGTTAGGGTAAGGTTTTCGCTTTATTTTTACATTTTTCGATCTTTTTCGTCGTGCTGTGATGACGTCACATACGCGCTTTCGTCGACCGCGATTTTGTTGTCCGCGGTTTTGTGGTGGAACCGATTCAGCAGTCCATCTGCATTTAAAAGACAACTTAAGCTGCTCTTTTGAAGACTGCAAAGTCCATTGGAGAGTTTTGGAGTTTTGGAGAGGAGCGCTGGTTTGAAAGAGGAATCCAAGAGACCATTTATGTCAACATTGATCAGCCCTGTCTCAATTGGGGGGGGCATATGACATCACCCTAACCCTAACCCTAACCTCCATTCTACAACACGGTCTTTTCAGCAGTTCCAAGAAGGCTCTGCACCCATTTGCACCACTCGGGTGACTCTCAGGACACAGATAAAACCTCCAAGTGGCCTCAACGACCCTCTCAAAGGATGCAAATGACCAGCTGTCTGCAAAGAATACAAAATCCTTCCCTTCCCCACCATCCAGTCGGAGCTGAAGAAGCATCTTGGAGGAGAAGCGAAAGATCTTCAAATGAAAAACCAGAAAGTCCAGTTGCCTCTTTAAAAAAAAAATTCCCCTTTGGGACAATCCTGACTTGGATGACGGAGAATCTCCATAGATTTCCAGAGCTCAGCTTTTTTGAGCTTTGCATTAACGGCCTGTTTCTGGGTTCAAAAGGAAAAACTAAAAAATTAAAACCATCTTGCAGACGAGATTCGAACCAAGGCCATAAGCTAAAAAAATAAAAATTAAAAAAAGAGTTGACAGCTCAAACTTACCCAGTCCACTTTCCGGCTCTCTGGTTCCTCCTTCTCTTCCTCCACATCTGGATCTTTGGGGTCCTCCCCGGAGCTGGCGGAGGGGGAAGGGGCCCTGGGGTCCCGCCATTGGGACTCCAAGCCCCCTGACGCCGAGCTGGGGGGGCTAAGTGGCTGCAGGGAGCAGCGAGGACACAGGTCCCCCTCCGCAGCCCCGGGAAAGGCAGCCTCGCAGAGCGCGCACCGCTTGGACTTCTGCCTGTGTTTGAGGGGTCTGTCCGACATGGTGGGCATGGGATAAAGAGGGGCTCAGGGAGCAGAGGAAGCAAAAGAAAGAGGTGTGCCCCTCCCCAATTCGTGGGACCTCCCTCCAGGCCTGGAGCTACTGGTCTATTAGGCAGGAGCTGCCTTTTAGGGACCAGGCCACCCCAAGAAGCCCACCAGGGACCCACATAGAGGATCAATCAAGGCTCCAAGACTGGAGTTTGTTGCTGGATCCTGAAACAGAAATTCAGGATTTATGTTGCAACTTGGAATCTCCTCGTTGACCCCCTCTGGTGGAAGGGAGGCCTGTGGTAGAATAGAATAGGAATAGAAAATAGAATAGAATAAAACAGAAGAATAGAATGGAAGATATCAAGAATAAAACAGAATAATGAATAAGAATAGAATAGAAAACAGAATAGAATAGAAACAGAAATAGAACAGAATAGAACAGAACAGAATATTGGGATATAGAAGAGAAATATCAAGAATAAAACAGAATAATGAAATAGAATAGAAAACAGAATAGAAACAGAAATAGAATAGAACAGAATATTGGAATATAGAATAGAAATATCAAGAATAAAACAAAATAATGAAATAGAATAGAAAACAGAATAGGATAGAAACAGAAAGAACAGAATAGAAATAGAACAGAACAGAATATTGGAATATAGAAGAGAAGAGAAATATAAAGAATAAAACAGAATAGAATTATGAAGAATAGAAAACAGAATAGAATAGAAACAGAAATGGAACAGAATAGAATAGAACAGAACCGAATATTGGAATATAGAAGAGAAATATAAAGAATAAAACAGAATAGAATTATGAATAAGAATAGAAAACATAGTAGAATAGAATCAGAATTGGAACAGAATAGAATAGAAATAGAACAGAACAGAATATTGGAATATAGAAGAGAAATATAAAGAATAAAACAGAATAGAATTATGAATAAGAATAGAATAGAAACAGAAATGGAACAGAATAGAATAGAACTAGAACAGAACAGAATATTGGAATATAGAAGAGAAATTAGTAGAATAGAACAGAACAGGAATGGCATGGCATGACATTTTCCTTCTTCTTATGCCATATCTGTCATCGGACGTTGGCGATCATGTTGACAATCCTATTTTTGTCAACAGTCGCATGAAGAAGTGCTGCTGAGTTTTGTCCAAACCAGTCCCTTAGGATTTGAAGCCATGACGTTCTTCTGCCTGGACCTTCATTTGCCTTCAATCTTCCCCTGGAGCAAGGGTGGGTTCCTGCCAGCATTACTACCGGTTCAGCGCACAAATTTTTTTTCCATGCACGTGCTTGCTTTGCTCAGTGGCCTAGGAAACAAAGATCTTCCAAAATCTGGAAAAAGTCCTGCTAGAAATACTTTGAAACCTCCTCCCAGATGGGGGGGCAACAGAAACAGAGACCGTGAAGTGGGTGTGTGGGGGTCTCTAACAACACTTTTGAGTTCTAAGCACATAGCACTTACAAGGAGCATCCTGAATGACGCGAAGTGAGCTTCCTAAAATCTTCTCCGTTGTCTCTGTAGGGACTTTCTATCTGAGGCACTGCAGCCACCAAATCAAACCAATGCAGTTAGTACTGGGGTTAGTACTGGGGTATGTAAATGTGTGTGTGTTTATTTATCTGACATTTATTTATCCTGCTTCAGCAGGGGGTTGGACTAGAAGATCTCCAAGGTCTTATCGTAGCCGAGATGGCGCAGTGGTTAAATGCAGCACTGCAGGCTACTTCAGCTGACTGCAGTTCTGTAGTTCGGCTGTTCAAATCTCACCGGCTCAGGGTTGACTCAGCCTTCCATCCTTCCGAGGTGGGTGAAATGAGGACCCGGATTGTTGTTGGGGGCAATATGCTGACTCTGTAAACCGCTTAGAGAGGGCTGAAAGCCCTAGGAAGCGGTATATAAGTCTAACTGCTATTGCTACTGCTATTTTCCAGCTCTATTTTGAATTATATTGTCCTAAGCCAAAGCATTAGAATGCTTCATTTGGCCCTCAAAATGATTACGCACAAAGACTTATCTTTGAACATGAGTAAGATCTCCACAGTGGGAAGATCACACTCAAAAAGGTCAGTGTGCGTGAATTCCTGCTCGTGTTTAATTACGAGAAAATAAGCAATTATCAGTTGTTAAATTCTTGAGGAAGACAAGTAACCTGACAATGGTAATTTACAATGGAAACTATGAACCGTGGACTGGAAAAATGTCTTAAGCATTTCCTTGTCAGATTAATGTAAATATTATTTTAAATGCTGACTACTGAAAAAAACCTCCACCCATCCACCCCCACAGATTTTTTAAGTTTTAGATGGTTTGGAATCTGATAGCTAAGATAACAAGCCCATGTTGTCTTTTTCTCACCCACAACGAAGAGTTTCGTTCCATGATGAAGCCAGCAACAAGCACATTTTCTGAGGAGAAAGACTATTTTCTACAATAGATTTAAAATAAAAATTTTGAAAAACCCCTTTTAAGCAAAATTTATGGAAGAGTGGACAGCCCTGATTCCAATTATAATTTAGATGCTCGTGGGAAAAGAGAGTCTGTGTTTCCACATTGATGAGTTCCTGTGTGAAAATAGATATTCAACATAAAAAAATATTCAATATAAAACAATTCTAGGCTGCATGAAGAGAGGGATAGAATCAAGATCCTGTGAAGTATTAATACCACTTTATAATGTGTTAGTGAGGCCACACTTGGAATATGGCATCCAGTTTTGGTCGCCACGATGTAGAAAAGATGTGGGCACTCTAGAAAGAGTGCAGAGAAGAGCAAGAAAGAGGATTAGGGGACTGGAGGCTGAAACATATGAAGAACGGTTGCAGGAACTGGGGATGTCTAGTTTAATGAAAAGAAGGATTAGGGGAGACATGATAGCAGTCTTCCAATATCTCAGGGGTTGCCACAAAGAAGAGGGAGTCAAACTATTCTCCAAGGCAGCTGAAGGTAGAACAAGAAGCAATGGGTGGAAACTAATCAAGGAGAGAAGCAACTTAGAACTGAGGAGGAATTTCCTGACAATTAGAACAATTAATCAGTGGAACAGAAGTTGCCTCCAGAAGTTGTGAGTGCTCCAACACTGGAAGTTTTTAAGAAGATGTTGGAGAACCCTTTGTCTGAAGTGGTGTAGGGTTTCCTGCCTGAGCAGGGGGTTGGACTAGAAGATCTTCAAGGTCCCTTACAACTGTTATTCTATTCTATTCTTCATCCTGTTCTATATTATAATTTATTGTCTATTCTATCCTATTCACAGACAGCCCTCCACTTATGACCACAATTGAGCCCCAAATTTCTGTTGATGGTTGTTAAGTGAGTTTTGCTTCATTTTACCACCTGTCTTGCCACCGTTCGGAAGCAAATCACTGCAGTCACTAAGTTAGTAACAAGATTGCTAAGTGAATCTGGTTTCCCCACTGACTTTGCAAAAGGGGATCCCATGACCCCGCGATACTGCGACCGTCATAAATATGAATGTTGCCAAGCAACTGAATTTTGATCACATGACCACAGGGACGCTGTAATGGCGGCAAGTGTGAAAAAAACTAAGTTTCGGTGCCATTGTAACTTCGGTCACTAAATGAACTGTTGTAAGCCGAGGACTGGCTGTATAATTTGCATCAAGCATGTGTGGGATGCATTACGCTGCCAGCAACCTTGAGAGTGCAATTTTGTAATTCGAACAACACTTTGACCTCCCTGAGTTTCTTTCCCACGCTGACAGAATAAAACCCAGAAGCAAGAGGGAAATATTCGTAAGAGAGATAAAAAGGATTTTTAGCAAGGAGTCAGGAGGCGGGACTCATGTAGAAACACACGGGGATTAATAAGGCAAGGTATTGTATTATAATTCACGGAGATTTCAAAATACAAGGATAGATTAAGGTGTGTGTAATGGATTTGCAAGGACAAAGGTAACCTTTGTTAACAACTGTCTTGAAATGGCCGCATGGGGGACCATGTACAGATGTTACTAAGTGCAGGGAACAACCCAACAGGGGGAAATATTTAAACAACCCACCGGAAATTGAAGAGTGGCTCTTCTCCCTTTCCAAGGGGATTGTGGCCAGAGTTCTCTTTATATACACAACGGCAAAAGAAGGAGCCTGGAGTCCTTTAAAAATGTCATTTGGAAGCTATATTTCATACAATAGACTATATATATATATATATATATATATATATATATATATATATATATATATATATATATATATATATATATATATATATATATATATATATATATATATATATATATATATATATACACAGACACAAACACACACACATATATATATATATACATGAGGGTACAGGCAGAGAGAGAGAGAGGAAAGGAAAAGCAGCAGGCAATCCTGCTTCTTCAGGATCTTCAAAACGAGCACCGTTCTTCTTGGACGTTAGTAGAAAAAACAGCCAAAGGCCACAGCGACACAGAAGAGAGTCTCCTGGGGAGATGAAGAGGAGGGTTGTGAGGGAAGTTGCAGCTGCACAGAAACAGCAACACGAGGTGGTTTTTCCCCCTCCCTTAATAAGGAAAAGAAGCAGATACCCTTAGAAGAGAATATTGGTAGCTCAGGGTTGAATTGGGTTGCCCTTGGTGCTCCATTGAGCTGTGTTGCTTTCTTGCAGACATTTCATGACCCAACTAGGTAACATCATCAGGGCTAGAAGGGAAGGGGGATTGCCAGGAGGAGGGGGAAGAGGAGGAGGAGGAGGAGAACTGTGGGTTCTTTGGTGCTCTCTCAGCTGTGTTGCTTTCTTGGCAGACATTTCATGACCCAACTAGGGAACATCATCAGTGCTGGAAGGGAGAGGGGTTGGGTGGAGGAGAACTGTGGGCTCCTTGGTGCTCTGAGCTTGGTAGTTCTCGTGACCCAACTAGGTAACATCATCAGGGCTAGAAGGGAAGGGGAGCTGCCAGGAGGAGCCGAGGTGGCGCAGTGGGTAGAGTGCAGTACTGCAGGCCACTTCAGCTGACTGCTAGTTCAGCAGTTCAGCGGTTCAAATCTCACCGGCTCAGGGTTGACTCAGCCTTCCATCCTTCCAAGGTGGGTAAAATGAGGACCCAGATTGTTGTTGGGGGCGATATGCTGACTCTGTAAACCGCTTAGAGAGGGCTGAAAGCCCTATGAAGCGGTATATAAGTCTAACTGCTATTGCTATTGCTATAGGTGGAGGAGGTTAACTATGGGCTCCTTGGTGCTCTCTCAGCTCTGTTGTTTTCTTGCAGACATTTAATTACCCAACTAGGTAACATTATCAGTGCTAGAAGTGGGGCTTAGGAGGAAGAGCAGGAGGAGGAGGATGGTGGCAACTATGGGGTCTTTGGTACTTTGTGAGCTGGGTTGTTTACTTGCAGACATTTCATTACCAAACCAGGGAACGTCATCAGTGCTGGAAGGGAGTGGGGTTTGCTCTCCATTTATATACAAGTGTTGGTGTTTTCTTCTGGATAGTTCCTTGATTTGTCTGAGTTGGGGCAAGCCACAGGTATATAAACAAAGAGCAAATCTCCCTGCAAGAAAACCACCAAGCTCAAAAAAATCTGGCTTCTTTTTACGATCTGCTGATATGGAATAGGTGGTATAATTGGCTCCAGAAGAGATGTGAAATTAATGCATAATGAGTGTATAGAAAATATAACAACAGGAGAGGGTATATATTCAGAAGTCAAGAGATGTAAATGTTGTATATACTGTACGTTGTATATATTCTAAAAATAATAATCATGAAACAAGGAGGTATAGGTACGAAACAGTAGGCTGTAGAATGGAAAAGTAGAAATTAGAAAAAAGAATACCCATAGCGGAAAGCCGAGGTGGTGCAGTGGTTAGGGTGCAGTGCTGCGGGCCACTTCAGCTGACTGTTATCTGCAGTTCAGCGGTTCAAATCTCACCGGCTCAAAGGTTGACTCAGCCTTCCATCCTTCCGAGGTGGGTGAAATGAGGACCCGGATTGTTGTTGGGGGCGATATGCTGACTCTGTAAACCGCTTAGAGAGGGCTGAAAGCCCTATGAAGCAGTATATAAGTCTAACTGCTATTGCTATTGCTATTGTAAAAGTGTAATCGTGATTTTAATGTTTAAAAAGGCTGAATAAAAATGATATTAAAAAAAAAGACTTGCTGAAAGGCCCAGCAAAGAGACCCACCATTGTTCCAAAGCAATAGGTGGCAATGCAGAGATATACACGCAAGTCAGACTGACACACTCCACCCCCCACCCCCCCCGGAGTGTCTCCTTGGCAGCCCACATTTTAACAGCTACCTGGTGTGTGTGGAGCCTTAGTTTTAAAAATAAATAAAACTAAAGAACTTACATTGATGAAAACATCCTGAGCGTAGTTGTCGGTATCAGCATCCCAAAAACAACGAGCAGCCATGCTTTAAAGACAAAAGGAAAAAAAAAAGTAGGAAATCAGCTAGTAAAAAGTCAAAGTACCGGTAGTCCTCGCTTACAATGTTTCATTTAGTGACTGTTCAAAGATTTAGATTTATTTTATTTGTATGCCGCCCTTCTCCGGGAGGGACTCAGGGTGGCAAACAACTCAAAGGGGGAAAAGGGGGAACATAGAACACAATAGAAGTAGTTAAAATAGCCAAGAATCATACAACCACACAGGTCGAGAGGGGAGGGGAACTCATCAACCCAGGCCTGCCAGCAAAGCCGGGTTTTGACGGCTTTTCGGAAGGCCTGGAGAGAGGTGAGGGTCCGAATCTTTGCGGGGAGTTCGTTCCAGAGGGCCGGAGCTGCCACAGAGAAGGCTCTCCCCCGGGTAGTAGCCAGGTGGCATTGGCTGGTGGACGGAACCCGGAGGAGGCCGATCCTGTGTGATCTAATGGGTCTTTGGGAGGTAATTGGCAGCAGGCGGTCTCTCAAGTACCCAGGTCCAATACCATGAAGGGCTTTATAAGTTACGACTAGCACTTTGAAGCGTATCCGGAGACCGATCGGTAACCAGTGCAGCTCGCGGAGGATAGGTATAACGTGGGTGTATACCGAGGTGCACCCACAATCGCTCGCGCGGCTGCGTTCTGGACGAGTTGAAGTCTCCAAATGCTCTTCAAGGGCTGCCCCATGTAGAGCGCATTGCAGTAGTCCAGTATTGAGGTCACGAGGTTATAACAGCACTGAAAAAAGTTATAACAGCACTGAAAAAAGTGACCGATGACCGCTTTTCACACGGAGTTTCTCCAATTTTAAGACCTTCCTTGCTACCGTTGTTAAGTGAATCCTAGAGTTGTGAAGTTAGTGACACAGTTAAGTGAATCTGGCTCCCCCCGTTGACTTTGCTGGTCAGAAGGTCGCAAAAAGGGGATCATGTGACCCAGAGACACTGCAACCGTCATAAGTACGTGCCAGTTGCCAAGCCTCTGAATTCTGATCACGTGACTATGGGGGAAGGCTGCAACGGTCATCCGGGTAAAAAGCAGTCATAAATCACTTGCTCTCAGTGCCGTTGTAACTTCGAACTGTCACTAAACGAAAGGTTGTAAGCCAAGGACTGCCTGCAATGCAACCCATAGGGCACAAAAGCATCCAAAATGTGTGTGTGCATGTGTGTGTGTGTTTTAAGTAAAAGGGAATTAAATGTAGATCAACTAAGGCGAGCGAGGTTAGTAGGTCAGTTGATATGTATTAATAGTGGAATGTGTTGGATTTTAAGGTATTATGATTGTACATGTATACTGCTATTTTTTCTTTTTTTATGTATATTGAAATGGAATTATAAATACCATCAAACACAAAAGGCAGTTTGCTCAGAAGCTGAAATACACCAAGTGAATGAGAGGAAGAGTGGGAAGCAGAGGAGAGAAGAAAGATAGGAAGAGAGGGACAGGAGAGAGGGTGAGGGGGGGGGAAGGAGGTGTATAAGGAGGAGTGGTAAGGGGAGAGAGGAGAAGGAGAAAGGAAGGGGACGTAGAGTAGAATATGATGGAGGGAAGACAGGATGTAGAAGAGTGGGAAGCAGAGGAGAGAAGAAAGATAGGAAGAGAGGGACAGGAGAGAGGGGGAAGGGGGAAGATGAAGTATATAAGGAGGAGTGGTAAGGGGAGAGAGGAGAAGGAGAAAGGAAGGGGAAGTAGAGTAGGAAATGATGGAGGGAAGACAGGATGTAGAAGAGTTGGAAGCAGAGGAGAGAAGGAAGATAGGAAGAGAGGGATAGGGGAAGGGGGAAGATGAGGTGTACAAGGAGGAGTGGTAAGGGGAGAGAGGAGAAGGAGAAAGGAAGGGGACGTAGAGTAGAATATGATGGAGGGAAGACAGGATGTAGAAGAGTGGGAAGCAGAGGAGAGAAGAAAGATAGGAAGAGAGGGACAGGAGAGAGGGGGAAGGGGGAAGATGAAGTATATAAGGAGGAGTGGTAAGGGGAGAGAGGAGAAGGAGAAAGGAAGGGGAAGTAGAGTAGGAAATGATGGAGGGAAGACAGGATGTAGAAGAGTTGGAAGCAGAGGAGAGAAGGAAGATAGGAAGAGAGGGACAGGAGAGAGGGTGAGGGGGGAAGATGAGGTGTACAAGGAGGAGTGGTAAGGGGAGGGAGGAGAAGGAGAAAGGAAGGGGAGGTAGAGTAGAATATGGTGGAGGGAAGACAGGATGTAGAAGAGTGGGAAGCAGAGGAGAGAAGAAAGATAGAAAGAGAGGGATAGGGGAAGGGGGAAGATGAGGTGTACAAGGAGGAGTGGTAAGGGGAGGGAGGAGAAGGAGAAAGGAAGAGGAAGTAGAGTAGAAAATGATGGAGGGAAGAAAGGCTGTAGAAAGGGGAAGGAGAGAGGGGGAAGAAAGTGTCAGATAAGGTATAAATATGGTGTATGGAGAGCAGAAGAGCCAATAACTGGGTTTTTTCTTTCTTTCTTTCGTAGTTGATGGTAAGATGAATTGATGTAATTACTTAATAATACAACATGATATTGACTATGTAATAGTATACATGTGGATTACATGCTATGAAAATGGAAAATAAAAACTTTCTATGTAGAATAGTGGAATGTGAAATGACTATATTGGATTACAAGTAAGAAAAGTATTAATTGGAAAGGAAACCAGGGGGAAGGGGAAAAAATGGAGGGGGAACTTGTATATACGCCTAACAATACATATGTAAAGTTATAACATGAGGCTTAAAAAATATGGGCGCCTAACGATGTGTAACTGTGTAATAGTATTATGTGGATAGCTGGGAACCTAAACCTGGCTCAAACTTTGGCCAAAAAATAGGGGGTTTTTTTTTTGGGGGGGGGGAATAAATGGAACCTATATATAAGTATATACTTTAAAAAAAAAGAAGATAAGTAAAATTAGCAATATGGAAAATATTTTCTGGAATATAATTATTAATGCCGCTAACATTAAATGGAGCTTGCTCGGACGCTGAAATACTCCGTGCAAATTAGAGAGCGGAAGGGAGGAAAAGAGAGGGAAAGAGAGAGAGGAGAGACAGGAGAGAGGGAAGCAGAAGGGAGGAAAAGAGGAGCGAGGGAAAGCGTAGAAAGCGGGGAGAGGAGAGGGAGAGAGCAAGGGGAAGTAGAGAAGAGAGAGATGGAAGAGGGAAGAAAGGAGGTAGGGAAGAGGGAGGGAGGGAGAGGAGAAAATTTGAAGTTGAAACAGACTATAATATGGTGTATGGAAAGCAGAAGAGCAAATGAAAGTTGATGTGGCTTGATGGTAAGAGGAATTGATATAATATTGAATACTTTAAAAAAAAAAGTTTGTTAAGATGTAATGGTATACTTTGGATTATATGTATGTTAAAAAATAAAATAAAACTTAAAATGGGGAGTGGGGGGGGGAGGAATTGTTTAACCGAAGAAAAACTCACTTCACTCCCTCGCCTCTCTGTTCTCCGATCACTACCTGCACCACTATTTTATAGCGGTGAAATCCTTTGTCTGAAAAAGGAAAGGAAAGGAAAGGAAATGTCATCGGGATCAAAATCACCCAAGTCATCACTTTCAACGCTCGGTCAGTTGGGAGAGAAAACCCAGGGTCCTTAGGGAGGGCCAAGGCAGGCAGATTGAAACACCTTTCAGCCTGTCCCGGATCAGCTCCGATAAGAGTTTCGTTTGGGCTCCAACCTCCTCTGGGTTGTACTGTACATTGGCCAGCTCCTCCTTCAGCACTTCCCGGATGCAATCTTTCACCATGGAAGAACGAAATCTAAGAGAAAAGAGAGAGAGAGATTGATTGATTTTATTATATTTATATGCCGCCCTTTCCCCCCGAAGGGGACTCAGGGTGGCTCACAATTCAAATCAGGGAAGGGGGGTACAGACAGAAAATAAAAAGACGAAACGTAACAATACATAATTTAAAAAACACACAGCAGTCATACCATTCGAGGCGGGGGCAACAGCTCTTTAGCCCCAGGCCTGTCGGAACAGCCAAGTTTTAAGGGCTTTGCGGAAGGCCTGGAGGGTGGTGAGGGTTCAAATCTCCACGGGGAGTTCGTTCCAGAGGGTCGGAGCAGCCACAGAGAAGGCTCTCCTCCGGGTAGTCGCCAGTCGGCACTGGCCGGCGGATGGAATTCGGAGGCCTAATCTGTGGGATCTAATCGGTCTAGTGGAGGTGATTGGCAGCAGGCGGTCTCTCAAGTACCCAGGTCAGAGAGAGAGATGGAAATAACATTCTTGACTCTGGTAGAGGTAAATCGATCAGAATAGAGCTGGAAGGGATCCCAGCCCTCTCTAAGCAGTTTACAGAGTCAGTCCTTTGCCCCCAACAATCTGGGCTCTCGTTTGACCCACCTCGGAAGGCTGAGTCAACTTTGAACCTGGTGAGATTTGGACTGCCAAATTGCAGGCAGCTGGAAGTCAGCAGAAGTAGCCTGCAGTACTGTACTCTAACCACTGTGCCATTGCAGCTCATAATGAAGATCATATGACCACAGAAGCACAGGTCGCAATGCTGAACATCAGCAGCACAGCGATGCTACAGCGGCGAAAACTTTCCAAAATTTCATTCCCAGGCGAATAATGGGTCCCAATGTTCGTTATGTTAAGCCCTGTGATTGCGAATCTATGACACAGGGGCCAGATCAGGAAGCCTTATGGAGAGGCTGTTACTCCACCTGCTCCTAATCAAGAATGGACGTCCACTGTTGGAAGAAAAATCCAGGCCCAGTTCCAAGCCAGGAATAAAATGAGGGCTGCTTAAAAAAGAAAGTTTGTTTTTATTTTATTTTTGTTTGTTTTCAAAGTTTTTTTATTTTTAACATAACTTTACACGTATGATAGAAGCAAAGGGTTGACCGGATCTTCCTTTTCACGTTCTCTCATTTATACAATCCATTTTACATCATAGCTTGATTTTTCACTTTCAGCCAAATTATTTTCTTCCATTATTTCCCATTTTTTTTAATACTCATTTTTTTTCTTAGCACATAAACGATATCTTCAATTGCTTCTTCAAAAATTGCACCAAATTATCGTTTCATGTTTCTCTATTGGTCCAGTTTATTAGCCGAGGTGGCGCAGTGGTTAGGGTGCAGTACTGCAGGCCACTTCAGCTGACTGTTATCTACAGTTCAGCGGTTCTAATCTCACCGGCTCAAGGTTGACTCAGCCTTCCATCCTTCCGAGGTGGGTGAAATGAGGACCCGGATTGTTGTTGGGGGCGATATGCTGACTCTGTAAACCGCTTAGAGAGGGCTGAAAGCCCTATGAAGCGGTATAGAAGTCGAACTGCTATTGCTATTATAAACAATATATATCCTCTAATTAAGTTTTAACAGAGAGAGCCTTTCTTTCAATTTTTTTCTACAATTAACAATGTACTATACTACCTTTATTTCTTAATTAGTTGCATAACAATATCAATCAGACTACTAATTCCCTTTAATTTACTAATACAACTGATGAACAGAACCACAGCGTGCAGTTCTGGGACAGATGACAAAATGGGAGTTGAGAGTGGGTGGGTTTTTATACCTTCTTTAGGTTTTGCATTGGATATTCCTGTTGCTGTGCAAGGTCATGTCATTTATTTATTTATCATTATTTATTTATTTATTATACAATTGTATCACAGCGGCCAGTTGTTTCGCCGGATTTGGCATTGGTTACTAGTCGGGCCCCACCCAGGGGCCTAGGACGTCGTAACATATTTTCGTAATATGCGTGCAGATCCAAGCAGTGCGGCTTTTTGCATTTGACTGATGGTGATTTTGTCAATTTTTAACTGTTTTAAATGTAATTCCAGTGCTTTTGGAATAGCACCCAGTGTGCCAATTACCACTGGAATTACCACTGCTGGTTTGTGCCATAGTCGTTGAATTTCGATTTTTAAGTCCTGGTATCTTGCGATTTTTTCATGTTCCTTCTCGGCGACCCTGCTATCACCTGGTATTGCGATGTCTATGATTGTGACCTTATTTTTCTCAACCAGTGTGATGTCTGGTGTATTATGCGCCAGTATTTTGTCTGTTTGTATACGAAAATCCCACAAGGTCTTGACCCTCTGATTTTCGGTGACTTTTTCAGGCTGATGTTCCCACCAGTTTGTTGCTGTTTTAATATTATAATTTTTGCACAAATTCCAATGGATCATTTGTGCTACTGATAATAATAATAATAATAATAATTAATTATTTATTGTTAATTAATTAATTAATTATTCTAATGGCTGTTGTCAGATTCCTATGGGTTATGGTTGGCTCCATTCTCCAGAAGGGGAAGTGCAAATGCCAAGTGTATGTCTGAGCTAATCTTGTCAGCCTCTGGCTGGCCTAATTGTATTGCTCATCTGGAGTCTCCGTCTGACCCAGTCTTTCTGAATGGATTGCCAAATCCACCTCCAGATTCTGGAACAGCTATGCAAGATTTGTTCTTAATTTTAACTTTTTATTTTACCTCTGCAAGCTGCCCAGAGTCCCATGGGATTGGGCAGCATACAAATTTATTAAATTTCAATTTCAATTTCAATTTGTCATGTGCACCTATACATCCGAACTAGACCTTGCTGTTTCTCCGTGTCATATCTGCGGGTTCATGCATAATTTTATTTATTAATTGACTTTATTTTTATTTTATCCACCATTCTAGGGGGCTGAACTGTAATAAAAGAATTGTAATAAAAGAAAAGACATTAAAATCAAGAGCTTTAGAAGCAATGCATGCAAAGCCCCCTCCCCCCATTTCTAGGGCGAGCCTCTCTCTCTCTGGCCTCCCACAATGCCCCGCGGCGGCCTACCTCGCAGGGCTGTTGTGCCACCGAAAGACGGGGAAGGCGCGAAAAAGGGACGGTGAGAGAGCCGGGCTGACCTGTGGTGGAAGGCCGGGCGTAGGTGGTAGGCCCGGGCGGGGCTGGGGGCGCTGTTCTGCCGGGCCAAGGGCGTCGGGGTGAGGGTCGGGGTCGGGGTCGGGGTCACAGGCAGCGCCGTTTCTGCCATAGCAGCGGCCGCTTCACGAGGGACGGCGTCGCTAGGGCGTTGCTAAGGCGACGGCGCTCCCAACTTCCGCTTCCTGCCCTTCCGCTCCACCCAGGGACCCTTTTCCTATACGTCACTTCCGGGAGTAGAGCTTTGCCACGCGCCAAGCCACGTCGGCCAGGGAGGGCAACGGTGCCGCTCTAGCTCTCCAGGTCTCTGTAATACTCAACTGCCAGAGATAGCTAAGGATAGGAAAGTGAAGAGATAGGAATGAAGTGTCAGGGCAGTAGAATATAGAATATAATTGGAATATAGAATGGAATGGAATAGGAATAAAGCAAAGGAATAGAATAGAATAGAAATGAATAGAATAGAATAGAAAGTAGAACAGAACAGATATTGGACTATAGAATAGAATAGAAAATAGAACAGAACAGAACAACTATTGGAAAATAGAATAGAATAAAATAATAGAATATAGAACAGGACAGCACAGAACAGATATTGGAATATAGAATAGTAATGAATAGAATAGAATAGAAAACAGAACAGAACAGATAGAATAGAATAGATATTGGAATATAGAATAGTAATGAATAGAATAGAAAACAGAACAGAACAGCTATTGGAAAATAGAATAGATATTGGAATATAGAATAGTAATGAATAGAATAGAAAACAGAACAGAACAGATATTGGAATATAGAATAGAACAGAATAGATATTGGAATAGAATAGAAATGAATAGAATAGAATAGAAAGTAGAACAGAACAGATATTGGAATATAGAATAGAATAGAATAGAAAATAGAACAGAACAGAACAACTATTGGAAAATAGAATAGAATAAAATAATAGAATATAGAACAGGACAGCACAGAACAGATATTGGAATATAGAATAGTAATGAATAGAATAGAAAACAGAACAGAACAGATAGAATAGAATAGAATAGATATTGGAATATAGAATAGTAATGAATAGAATAGAAAACAGAACAGAACAGATAGAATAGAATAGAATAGATATTGGAATATAGAATAGTAATGAATAGAATAGAATAGAAAACAGACCAGAACAGATATTGGAAAATAGAATAGAACAGAATAGATATTGGAATAGAATAGAAATGAATAGAATAGTATAGAAAACAGAACAGATATTGGAAAATAGAGTAGAATAAAATAGATATTGGAATATAGAATAGTAATGAATAGAATAGAAAATAGAACAGAACAGAACAGCTATAGGAAAATAGAATAGAATAAAAGAATAGAATGTAGAACAGGACAGCACAGAACAGCTATTGGAAAATAGAATAGATATTGGAATATAGAATAGTAATGAATAGAATAGAATAGAAAATAGAACAGAAAAGAACAGCTATTGGAAAATAGAATAGAATAAAAGAATAGAATATAGAACAGGACAGCACAGAACAGCTATTGGAAAATAGAATAGATATTGGAATATAGAATAGTAATGAATAGAATAGAATAGAAAACAGAACAGAACAGCTATTGGAAATTAGAATAGAATAGATATTGGAATATAGAATAGTAATGAATAGAATAGAATAGAAAACAGACCAGAACAGATATTGGAAAATAGAGTAGAATAAAATAGATATTGGAATATAGAATAGTAATGAATAGAATAGAAAATAGAACAGAACAGAACAGCAATAGGAAAATAGAATAGAATAAAAGAATAGAATGTAGAACAGGACAGCACAGAACAGATATTGGAAAATAGAATAGAATAGATATTGGAATATAGAATGGAAATGAGTAGAATAGAATAGAAAACAGAACAGAACAGATATTGGAAAATAGAATAGAATAGATATTGGAATATAGAATAGAAATGAGTAGATAGAAAAGAAAATACAACAGAACAGATATTGGAAAATAGAACAGAATAAAAGAATAGAATATAGGACAGCACAGAACAGGTATTGGAATATAGAATAGAAATGAATAGAATAGAATAGAAAACAGAACAGATATTGGAAAATAGAATGGAATAGATTTTGGGATATAGAATAGAAATGAATAGAATAGAATAGAAAATAGACCAGAACAGATATTGGAAAATAGAATGGAATAGAATAGATATTGGAAAATAGAATAGAATATAATAGATATTGGAATGAAGAATAGAATAGAATAGAATAGAATAGAAATAGAACAGATCTCCCAAATCAGCATTGGGAGTAGCAGGCTTCTGACTGTACCTACTTCCCCATTTCTTAAAGAAATTCTTCTTGTGCCATAAGCATCATTGGACGTTTTATATAAAAATCCCTCTGTTCAAAACCAGAGGGAAAAAAACACACACCTCAATTAAAAATCCAGCATGGCAAATGTTGCTCACCTTTTGCTCAAAGGTCACGATGATGCCAAGACCGTCTTACTCAACATTTTGGTAACTTTGATAGGTACAATCAGATACGAAATCAAAAAAATAAACCGTTACTATTGGTTTTCGGTTCTTCTAAAACTTCAAATGGAAAAAAAAAACATTGCTAGTTCCTGCCTCGGTTTGATTCTGATAAAAGAGGAAATTCTAGAAATCAACAAATCAGATCAGCAGGCAGCACCCACTCTGCAGATTTTAAACTTTCTGAAATCTCTGCATGTTTGCCGTGTTTTCAAAGAATTCCCACTGGTTGCGTTCACACAATACGTTTAACAAAGTAGAGAAAAGACTTAGAGGGGAACAGGTAGTCCGCGACTTAGAAAAGTTCATTTACTGACCGCTCGAAGTTACAACATCACTGGGAAAAAAGCGACATGACGGTTTTTCAGACGTACGACTTTTGTAGCCTGCGGTCATGACATTCTGGGCACTTGGCAACCAACTCGCATTTATGTCCACAATCACGTGACCACGGGGATGACACAACACTCGTAAGTGGTAAAAACGGCCCTAAGTCACTTTTTTCAGTACTGTTGTAACTTGAAGCCGTCACTAAGTGAACTGTTGTAATTCGTGGATCAACTGTGCTAACAGTTTGTGTGATCTTCGTGCTGCTCCTCTGTTGCTGTAGTCGACTGCATTAATTTGTGTTTGGGAGCTGGAAAGATGCTATGGAAATTCTTGGAAACTTTTCCTTCCTTCCTCCCTCCCTCCCTCCCTCCCTCTTTCTTTCTTTCTTTCTTTCTTTCTTTCTTTCTTTCTTTCTTTCTTTCTTTCTTTCTTTCTTTCTTTCTTTCTTTCCAACATCCATCTCACTTCTCCAAAAGGATTCTGGGCAGCTTAGAATGCCACAAAAGCATAAACATAAAAGCATTAAAATTAACAAAACACTTAAATTCCTCCCTCCCTCCCTCCCTGCCTCCCTGCCTCCCTGCCTCCCTGCCTTCCTCTCTCTCTCTCTTTCTTTCTTTCTTTCTTTCTTTCTTTCTTTCTTTCTTTCTTTCTTTCTTTCTTTCTTCCTTCCTTCCTTCCTTTCTTTCTTTCTTTCTTTTTCTTTCCAACATCCATCTCACTTCTCCAAAGGGATTCTGGGCAGCTTAGAATGCCACAAAAGCATCAACATAAAAGCATTAAAATTAACAAAACAGTTACATTCCTTCCTTCCTTCTTCCCTCCCTCCCTCTCCTCCCTCTCTTTCCCTCCCTCTCCCTCTCCCCCCCTATCTCTCTTTCATTCATTCATTTCAACACCACTACCTCACTTATCCAAAGGGACTCTGGGCAGCTTAAAATGCCACAAAAGCATAATATAAAAGCATTAAAATTAACAACAGTTAAATTTGTCTGAAATTGTCTTTCTTTCTTCCTCCCTTCCTTCGTTCCTTCCTTCCTCCTTACCTCCCTCCCGGATCCTCCCTCCACCCCTTCCTTCCTTCCCTCCTTCCTTCCTTCCTTCCTTCCTTCCCTCCCTCCTTCTTCCTTGGGCAAGGCCCAAAAGAACCAAAACGGCCCCATGCCCCCTCTCGTGCCTTCGAGGCCCAGCCTGGCACGACTTGCGAGACGCGGCTTCCTGTGTCTCCGAAACCTGCCATCACTGCAGTTTGCAAGCAACCTGTGGGCAGAAGTGGGAGGCTGAGACGCTGCTCTCTCATCTACCCTCGTGTCACTTCCTTTGCCCTCACAGCCTCGCAGAGATTCGGTTCAAGGCGTGGAAGGCGAGAGAGGAAGGCAGGGGGGGGGGGGGTAAGAGGTTCATCCTCCCCACCCAGCTCGGTCCATTTCTTGGGGTGCAGCTGAGGGGCAAGAAGGCAGCACCCCTTCGTCCTCTCCTGATGTGGCGGGTCCCTCCGCAGTCTACAGATGCTCTTCTCTCCGTCCGTCCGAAACTCTGCCTTCGGTGGATGGAGAAGCCCCCAAAAATCCTTCTAAAAGTGGCCAACTTTTGGGGTGACTATGGAGAATGTGCTGTTTTCTGCGCTGATGGGGCTTCTCTTCTATCCATCGGCCCTGCTGGTCAAACCCTTCGGTACGTACCCAGCGTGTTCCCGGCAAGGAACGGTCTCAATTGAAGAAGAAAACTTCAAAACCCTGGTGTTGTAGCTTGCGGGGAAGATCGGACAACCATTTGTCTGAAATGGTGTAGGGTTTCCTGCCTGGGCAGGGGGTTGGACTAGAAGACCTCCAAGGTCCCTTCCAACTCTATTCTGATGAATATTCAAACCCCTAATCTTTTTACTGCTTGTCTTATAGAGCAGTTGGCTATGCTGATGGAAGGGTATGTAACCTGTTCTGAAATTCAGGGTGTTTTTCTTTTTCTTTGAAGAATTAAGTTCAAAAATAAAGCGATTTTTAGGGGCGCAGGGGGGGGGGGAAACCAGAGAAGGGCCCCTTCCGACTCTGCCATTCTGTTTTTCTGTTATGATGTTGGTTGGATGCAGGGAAAAAAAACCAGTCGCAAGTTTGATTGGAAGTGATTTTGGATTTTAGAAAGGGTTGGGAAGGGAAGTCGAAGGCCGAACCCCAGAAAGATGGGCTTCAATCCAGCGTTAATTAGTAGAGAACAATATTGGTGAAAAACATATTAAATCTTATACAGGTTGTGTCGTTTTGATAGAAGGGAATATTTGGAGCTCAGGGTTGAAATGGGGGGGGGGGGTCCTTGGTGCTCTCTAAGCTTGGTAGTTTTCTTGCAGATGTTTCATGACCCAACTAGGTACCATCATCAGTGCTAGAAGGGAGTGGGGTTTGTGGAGAGGAGGAGGAGGAGGAGGACTGTGGGGTCCTTGGTGCTCTCTGAGCTTGGTGGTTTTCTTGCAGACGTTTCATGACCCAACTAGGTAACATCATCAGTGCTAGAAGGGAGTGGGATTTGTGGAGAGGAGGAGGAAGAGGAGGAGGAAGAGGAGGAGGAGGAGGAGGAGAAGAAGAAGAAGAAGAGGAGGAGGAGGAGGAGGAGGAGGAGGAGGACTGTGGGGTCCTTGGTGCTCTCTGAGCTTGGTGGTTTTCTTGCAGACGTTTCATGACCCAACTAGGTAACATCATCAGTGCTAGAAGGGAGGGGTTTGTGGAGAGGAGGAGGAGGAGGAAGAGGAGGAGGAGGAGAAGAAGAAGAAGAGGAGGAGGAGGAGGAGGAGGAGGACTGTGGGGTCCTTGGTGCTCTCTGAGCTTGGTGGTTTTCTTGCAGACGTTTCATGACCCAACTAGGTAACATCATCAGTGCTAGAAGGGAGTGGGGTTTGTGGAGAGGAGGAGGAGGACATCTATGAGGTCTTTAATTCTCTCCGAGTTTGATATTTTTCTTGCAGACATTTCTTTACCAAATTAGGTAGCATCTTCAGTGCTAGAAACCCTTCTAGCACTGATGATATTACCTAGCTGGGTTGTGAAACATCTGTAAGAAAACAAAAAGGCTCAGAGACCACCAAGGACCCCCCCAAAAGTTCTGTAGTTGTTTGCCATAAAAAGGTAAAGGTAAAAGTTCCCCTCGCACACGCATGCTAGTCGTTCCTGACTCTAGGGGGCGCTGCTCATCTCCGTTTCAAAGCCGAAGAGCCAGCGCTGTCCAAAGACGTTTCCGTGGTCATGTGGCCGGCATGACTCAACGCCGAAGGCGCACGGAATGCTGTTCCCTTCCCACCAAAGGTGGTTCCTATTTTTCTACTTGCATTTTTTTAATGTGCTTTCGAACTGCTAGGTTGGCAGAAGCTGGGACAAGTCACGGGAGCTCACTCCGTTACGCAGCGCTAGGGATTCGAACCACCAAACTGCAGACCGTTCTGATTGACAAGCTCAGCGTCTTAACCACTGAGCCACCCTGTCCCTTTTAGTTGTTTGCCATAACCTAGCCTAAAATAAGACTGGGCCTTATATTCATTTTTGTGCCAAAAGATGCATTGTTAAATTATTTGGAGGCGCAGATAACTAACCATTTTAATTGGTCTCTCCACACCTCATGCTTAGTGAAGCATGCAAACCAGCCTCTCCCTTTCCTGCATCAGATGAGGAGAGCACATCTTTCTCCTTCTTTCCTGGCCACTTTTTTTTACAGAGGTGCGACGGAGAGCGTTTTAACAAACTGCATCCCTATTTGGATTGGTGACTGCAGTGCTCAGATAGAAAGTCCCTACAGAGAATGGTGAGGACAGTGGAGAAGATTATAGGAAGCTCGCTTCCCTTTATTCATGATGCTGCTTATAAGCGCTATGCGCTTAGAGCTCAAAACATCGTTAAAGACCCCACACCCACCCACTTCACAGTCTCTGTTTCTGTTGCCCACCCTCCCCCCCCCCCGGTCTGGGAGGAGGTTTCGAAGTATTTCTAGCAGGACTTTTACTAGATTCTGTAACGGCTTTGTTCTCTAGTCCAGGGGTCGGCAAACTTAAACATTCAGAGCCATTTGGACCCGTTTCCCACAGAAAAGAAAACACCGGGAGCCACAAAGGTCCTACCTGGAAGCCCCCCCATTCAATTCTGGAGCTGACTGGAAGTTCGGTTCCCCCACCATAGAGTCTCCCCCTAGCGCGGCATATTTTTTCCTCTACCTGTCATAACCAAAAGCCCTATCAATTGTGGAGACAACTGGAAAACCCTCCCCTTGCCATAGAGTCTTCTCCTGGCGCACTGTGCTTCTCTCCCCCCTCCATCACCGGAAGCTCCTCTCAAAATTGTGGCACCGACCGGTGACGGAGCCGCAGCAGACGGAGGAAAAAGCCACATGCGGCTCCAGAGCCACAGTTTGCTGACCCCTGGCCTAGGCCATCCGTCTGGTAAACTTGCCAGATTCATTTTTCTTGCCATGTGCATGTATTATTTTGGGGGGTAGGGCTTTTATTACGAGCAACCTGAAAAATTATGCTAGGCCAGGGGTTATTTTCTGGTTAGGTCTTATTTTTTGGTGGGAAACATGGTATTCTGTGGCACAGAGAAACAATACAGTCTTGTTCGGATCTTGCGAGTTTAATGCCATTGTAAGTTCGAACAGTCACTAACCTCCTGCACGAAACCTTAAAACTTCCATGGATGGGTGTTGTGGCCCAGCAGGAGCCGTCGGAGCTGCCACCAGACTCCGACAGCGAGGGGCCCTATGAGTCGGCTCTGGAAGATGTGGGGGACCCTGGACAGGGTTCCGACTCCGAGCAGGGCGCAGGGAGGCTGGTTGGCCACCAGGAGGCGCCTGAGAGCCAAAGGGAGCGTGCTCCCGAAGTCAAGCCTCGGAGCAGTGCGGAGGAGACAAGGGAGTGTGATCCTGACGTCATGCATTGGAGCAGTGGGGAGGAGACAAGGGAGTTTGTCCTGGATGCCCGGCAACGGAGGGCTAATAGGTGTGAAGAACGGTTATGCAGTTGCAGGAGATAATTGAACTCAGCTGGTGGTAATTAGGCTCCTCTCAAGACTATAAAAGGAATGGCTTTCCACACACTCGTCGCAGGAGTCAACGTATTTACTAGCGTTGAAGAAGCTATCGTGGCTCTCTTGGCAGGCTGGATTGCTGCCAAGGTCAGTCTGTGCTGGATTGCGGCCAAGGTCTGGTCTGTGCTGGATTGCTGCCAAGATCTACTCTGTGTGTTAATAAATCTTTGAAGTATCTTTGTCTCGGAGTGCTTTGGTGTATGAAGAGGGGGGTCAGAACAGGTATGCTAATTCAGTGGGTGCAAGTGATGTTTTTCCTTCTTCTCGTTTCTTTCCTTCTCCCAGTACATTTTCACCCGCTCCAGTTAAATCTAACAGAAGGAGAGACAGCAAAATTTACTTGTTCCATCTCCAAGCCTGATTTGGGGAAACATCTGGACTGGTACAAGCAGGGCCACGACCATCAGCCGGTCAAATTGGACGGCAGCAGCCGGAAGTACGGCTTTTCCAAGAGAGACAACCGCACCTACGAGATGGAAATCCGGCAGGTGGAGAAGAACGACAGCGGGACTTATTACTGCTGGGTGAATCCCTTCAACTCGGAAGGGACCATGCTGGAGAGTAACCGAAGCAACCTCGTTGTGACAGGTGTGACGCCGTATTTCGAGGAGTGGCCGGGGGGGTGGGTTTTGACCGCTAAAAATGACTGATTGCACAGAGAGGGGCAGTAGTCCTCGGATTATGACTTCGACGAAGTGCAAAAATTTCCGTTGCTAAGCAAGGATGTTCTAAAGTATGTTTCGTCCCATTTTATCACTTTTCTGGCCACAGTTGTTAAGTGAATCACTGCAGTTGTTAAGTTAGTAACCCGGTCGCTAAGTGAATCTGGCTTCCCGCATTGACTTTTGCTTGTCAGGAGGTCTCAAAAAGGGGATAACTCCGGGACACTGCAACCGTCATAAATATGAGTCAGTTGGAAGGGCCCTCGGAGGTCTTCTAGTCTAACACCATGCTCAGGCAGGAGACAATAGCAATATAGCAATAGCAATAGCAGTAGACTTATATACCGCTTCATAGGCCTTTCAGGCCTCTCTAAGCGGTTTACAGAGAGTCAGCATATTGCCCCCAACAATCTGGGTCCTCATTTTACCCACCTCGGAAGGATGGAAGGCTGAGTCAACCCTGAGCCGGTGAGATTTGAACCGCTGACCTGCTGATCTAGCAGTAGCCTGCAGTGCTGCATTTAACCACTGCGCCACCTTGGCTCTTCCCTATACCATTGCAGACAAGGGGATGTCCAATCTTTTCTTTAAAAACTCCAGTGATGAACGTATCCACAACTTCTTGTGGCAAGCTGTTCCACTGGCTAATAGTCCTCACTGTTAGGAAATTTCTCCTTAATTCTAAGTTGCTTTCTCCTTGGCGAGTTTCCATCCGTTGCTTCTTGTCCTGCCTTCAGGGGCTTTGGAGAATCGGTGGACCCCCCCTGGTTCACTTAACAACATGGCCGTTAAGTGAATCTGGCTCCCCCCCTTACTTTGCTTGTCAGAAAGTCGCAAAAAGGGATCACACGATCCCTGGGGACGCTGTGACGGTCACAAATACAAGTCAGTGGCCAAGCGCCTGAATTTTGATCACACAACCGTGGGGAATGCTGTAAAGGTCGTAACTGTGAAAAATGGCTGTAAGTCGTTTTTTTGCAGCGCCATTGTAACTTTGAACAGTCACTAAATAAATGGTTATAAGTCAAGGAGTCTCCACGCAGCCCGTTCATCATGCATGGTAAATGCAGGGCCTGCACGGAGGCTCTGGGAGTTTGAAAAACAAGCCTCCCGGAAGTTCCAGAAGCTTCCGGAACCCGGGGAAGGCCGTTTTTGCCCTCCCGGAGCCTCAAGGGAAGCCTCTGGAGCAGGGGTGGGTTCTGGCCAGTTCGCTTCTGCGCAGTGCAATAAAAATTGTTCTGCGCATGCACAGAAGCGGAAAACAAGATGGTGGCGCCTATGGCACTGCCCGGAAAACCAGTTCGGGGGCGTGGCAGGCCTGGGTCACTGCCGGTTCCTCCGACCCATGCCGCCAAACCGGTTCAGTCAAACCGATCCGAACCGGGAGGGACACACCACTGCTCGGGAGTGTGGGGAGGGCAAAAAGCCCCCTCCCCCCGTGATGCAGGCCACGCCCACCCAGCAACTGGGTAGAAAACCGGTGCTAAAATTTGATCAATCCCACCCCTGGACTCAGGGGTGTCTCTTATGCACCCGGATTGGCTCTGGATTCACTGAAGTTTTAGAAGGAAGAATCCAGAAGTAATCCTGACATTCTCGTCTCCAGAAAAAGTCGCTGCAACTCCACCTCCAGACGAGATGAAGGAGCAGGATGATGGCGTCCGCCAAGACACCAAGAGTTCTTTCTTGGACTTGCGAGGGTGTGGAGTGTTTATCCTGCTCGTTGTGTTATATTTCTTGTTGTGGATCATCAGAAGGAGACGACAAAGTAAGTTGACATTTGTGCTAAGCAGCATACAATTTCCACCAAGATTTTACTCCCTTGTCTTTTTGAAGGCATCATTGAAATGTTCCTAAATGGTGGGGGGGGGGGTAGAGGTGGAGCTCTTGCATCGTGATCAGGGGGCTGTGAGTTCAATCCCAGGTAGAGACAGACATTTTTCTCTTACATTGAGCACAATGAGAATATATTCATTTAACAAAACTCCGCATTGGCAACAGGGAAGGGCATCTGGCCAGTAAACACTCTGCTGACTCCATTCAATTGCCCAGACTCCACCCCGCAAGGGATTATGGGGGAAGAAGAAGAAGAGAGAGAGGGAGGGAGGGAGAGAGAGAGGGAGAGAGTTGCGGTGGTCTAGCGGTGGAGATCTCGCCTTACAGTCAGGAGACTGTGAGTTCGATCCTATAGGTAGAGGCCGATATTTCTCTCTCTGGGCACACTGAGAATCTATCTGCCGAACAAAACTCTGCATTGGCAACAGGGAAGGGCAGCTGGCCAGTAAAATACCATGCTAGCTCCATTCCGTTGCCCAGACTCCACCCCGCAAGGGATTATGGGGGAAGAAGAAGAAGAGAGAGTGGGAGGGAGAGAGAGAGAGAGGGAGAGAGTTGCGGTGGTCTAGTGATGGAGATCTCGCCTCACAGTCAGGAGGCTGTGAGTTCAATCCTAGGCAGAGGTAGATATCTCTCTCTCTGGGCACATTGAGAATATATGTGCTGGGGAAAAAACCTCCGCAATGGAGACAGGAAGGGCATCTAGCCAGTAAGTACTCTGCTCCATTCTCCATTGCCCACCCTGCAATGGATTATGGGTTTGTTAAAAGAAGAAGATGATAGATAGATAAATAGATAGATAGATAGCAGGGACGTGCAGTCACTAGAGGCAAGGGAGGCGGAGCCTCACCACTCTCCTCAGGAAAAGAAAAGAAATTTAAATATATTTTTTTAAATAATTAAAGCCAAGATAGTTGCTACCAGATTCCAGCTCACAGTGGCTTGGTGTCTGCTTAGTGTTAACCAAAGCAGGAGGCGAGAGAACTCGGGGCCTCTTTTCCATAAGGAATTTTTCGCCTTCTAAAAGTTAAGAAAGAGTTAAAAGGCAAAGAAGTTCAGATGGAAAAGAGGCACTAATTCTCCCGCCTCCTGATCTGGAAGCAGCCAATCGTGTCTTCTTGAGCACGCTTACGTTGGGCGGGTTATTTCGGAGGGCGCGCAGAGTGGGGGAGAAGGAGGAGGCTCGCTCTTCACCCCTCCCCAACCTTCCCAGGGTCCAGATTCCCTTCGCTGCAAGCCTTGCTGTCTCTTGCATCCCAAAGGTGGGTGGGTGTGGGAGCTTTGGTGGCCCCAATTCTTCTCTGGGGGGCGGGGGGTGTCTCCTGGGGCTGCTGGCTAGATAGACTCCCGAGGAGCGACTCCTTCCCTCCTAGTCCCCCTGTGGGTGGCTGGAAGTGTCCACGCTGAGGCTCTGCGCAGCGCCGGGGGGCCGCGGAGAAGCTTCGCTCCGCTTCTCACTCAGCTTTTCCCCAGAGGCGATCCGAGACTTCAAGCGGCGGAGTTTGGAGAAGCAGCGGCCGCAGGCCGGGTCAGCGGGTGGGCGGCGGGGCACTTTGCATCGTGGGAGCCGCCAAGCGCCTTTGCTGCAGACCCGGGCGCTTGGCGGCTCCCGCGATGCAAATTCCCCCCCCCACCACCGCTGAGGCTTCGCAAAAGGATGCCCAGCTGAGCCTCACCAGGCAT
Organism: Thamnophis elegans; assembly: GCF_009769535.1. Taxonomy (NCBI): domain Eukaryota; kingdom Metazoa; phylum Chordata; class Lepidosauria; order Squamata; family Natricidae; genus Thamnophis; species Thamnophis elegans. Next base: position 69,303,080 of record NC_045550.1, read on the forward strand.
AAACCTCACCGCACGTCACTGATCCAGTTGCTCAGATTCCAACCTGGTGCAAGGGATTATGGGGTGGTGAAAAGATGATGATGATTGAAATGTTCCTAAATATTATAGCCAATGTACCTATTTTTTAAAAAATATATAGTGAAACCAAGGTGTATTCTCAGATTTGGCAAGATTCAAAGATACTGATGAACATATTATTAAAGGGGGACCTGGCACGAGTTCTAATTCTCATTGTTTCTTACAGAGCAAAAGGAACAGAAGCATGGAAACGCTCCCCTGGTAAGTTCCTTTTTGCTTCTGAAAATTGGGTCACAGCAGCCCCATAACAATCGGAACCAGAAGAGAGCTGGAAGGGACCTTGGAGGTCTTCTAGTCCAACCCCTTGCTCAAGCAGGAGAAACTGTGCTCTTCTTAAAAGCGATGGAGTCCCTACAACATCTGGTGGCAAGTCATTCCACTGGTTAATTGTCCGTAGGTCAAGGGCTGACCTACAAAGGAAGACAAGGGATGACCTTGGTTTTCTAGAAAGAATTTTGTTATGGCTACTTATCATCTAACCCAGTGTTTCTCAACCTTGGCAACTTGAAGATGTCTGGACTTCAACTCCCAGAATTCCCCAGCCAGCATTCGCTGGGTGGGGAATTCTGGGAGTTGAAGTCCAGACATCTTCAAGTTGCCAAGGTTGAGAAACACTGATCTAACCCAATCCCCCCTCGAATTTTCCCACCATAGAAAAGGCATTGTAGAATAATAAAAAGTGTGTCAGGCCAAAGATCCAAAAGGAAAGATGGCAACATGAATACATTTAAATAAATTATCCATGTAAACAGTGCATAATAAATGTGCCAAACTAGAGACTCTGATCTCCAAATCAGAATTCCGTTTTGTTTTTTACTTAGAAATAAAACAAAACTTGGTTTTAACTCTCTTTAAAAAAAAAATTAGACACGCAGGCTTTGTTAAAACATTTTTTTTTTTTTTTGGCTTGAACTGTAGAAAGAAGTCGACCCTCCAGCCGTAACTGTATTCACAGTCGATTACGAGATGCTGGCGTTCCCTGGGGACCGAAGACGAAACCAGCGGCTTCTCCAAAACCCGTCCAGCGGGAACCGACGGAATACGCCACCATCGTTTTCCTCCCGAAGGCTCCGGAGGCTGCAGAGATGGAGGACGCCAAACAGGCATCTTATCCGGTCTGTGTGCAGCAGCCTTGACCCGGCCAGCCGCTCCTCCTTGTGGTTTCCAGATTGCACATCTGTGTAGATATTCTGGGGCTTCACCCCGAAGGTGGACTGGTGGTGGTAGTGGTGGGACGAGAGCACCGAGTCATTTTGGGGAAACGAGACACGTCTTAAGATCATATTGGCTGGAAAACCACATCCTCTCTGAACGGCACGAATCGAAGGAGCGAAGGGGGGATGTCTGGGGTCAGGTGGGGAGGGCGCTCTGCGCGGGCACAGAGGCGCTCTCTCCCTAGGGCTGAAAAGAGACAAGAGGGTTTGCAAAGCAGGTCCTCCTCGCTTGGAGAGGAAGCCCCTCGACGTACGAAGTTTCTGTCGCCGGGTGAATTTTGCCCCGTTTTGCAAATCTTCCTGCCGCCATGGGTTAAGTGAATTCTTGCAGTTGTTAAATGGATCTGGTTTCCTCATTGTCTTGGCTGGTCAGATGGTCGCAAAAGGGGATCGCGTGACCGCCCCCTCCCCCCGGGTCACTGCAAGGCTCATAAACACGAGTCAGTTGCCAGGCATCTGAATTTTGATTATGGGATTGTCGGAATGGTGCAAGCATTGTAAGCGTGGTAAACGGATGTAAGCCACTTTTTCCAGAGCCATTGTAACTTTGAACAGTCGCTAAATGAGAACTACCTGTACCATCAGGTAAAGAAGTTTAGATCCCCTCCCCCACACACATACACACTTATTTTTCCAGAAGCAAAATAAATATAGAAAAACAATAACAGAGTTTGGTCTACTAGTTAATGCACCGGGCTAGGAGATGGTGAGTTCTAGTCCCGCCTTAGGCATGAAAGCCAGCTGGGTGACTTTGGGCCAATCACCAGGAGACTGGGAGTTCTAGTCCCGCCTTAGGTACAGAAATCAGCTGGGTGACTTCGGGCCAATCACCAGGAGACTGGGAGTTCTAGTCCCGCCTTAGGTACAGAAATCAGCTGGGTGACTTTGGGCCAATCACCAGGAGACTGGGAGTTCTAGTCCCGCCTTAGGCATGAGGGCCAATTGGAAGACTTCAGGCCAATCACCAGGACACTGGGAATTCTAGTCCCTCCTTACGTACGAAAATCAGCTGGGTGACTTTGAGCCAATCACCAGGAGACTGGGAGTTCTGGTTCCAGCTATGGGCATGAACACAGTGGCGGGTGACTTTGGGCCCGTCCCTGTCTCTCTCTCTCAGCCCAACCCACCTCACAGGGCTGTTGTTATGGGGGAAAATAGGAGACGGGAGGTTGGATGCGTTCAACTCCTGGAGGTATTTCTAAAAAAATAAGAAAGGCGGGATACAAAACAACTAAACAATAACAACGACAATGCAAACTCAAGGAAACTTGAGACGCCCATTGCAATGTCCTGGTGCCGTGTTTTTTTTCCCCCAGCGCTGGGTGCGAATCCTGAGGGGGCTGGGTGGAAAATTCAGTTAGCCCGGCCCTTCACTGCCTCTCAGCCTCTTTCAGAACCTTTCAGAAGTTTCTGTGGAAACCTCCGTGGGCGGTTTGGTGATTTCTTTTTAAATCTCTCTTCGGGGGCTGATCAAACCAATATTGTGGCGGAAAGCGCCGGCAGAGAGGAAGCCAGCGGCTGTTGGCCAGCCACATGTGGGCAGATGAAGCATCTGGTTGCACACCCCCACAAACGGTCCCTCCTTTGGACCTGCCCCAAATAATTGGCAGTTAGGGGACTGGAGGACAAAACATACAGAGAACGATTGCAGGAACTGGGTACGTCTAATGAAAAGAAGGATTTGTTGTTGTTGTGAGTTGCAAAGTCCTGTATGACCCACTGGGACCCCATGGACCACGTTCCTCCAGGCCTTCCTGTCCTCTCCCATCCTCTGGAGTCCATTGAAGCTCTCGCCGGCTGCTTCGGTGACTCCATCCAGCCCCCTCCTTCTCTGCCATCCCCTTCTTCTTCTTTTGCCCTCCATCGTTCCCAGCATGAGGCTCTTCTCCAGGGAGTCCTTCCTTCTCCTTAGGTGGCCAAAGTACTTGAGATAGATAGATAGATGTTGTGAGTTGCAAAGTCATGTCTGACCCATCGCAACTCCATGGACCACGTTCCTCCAGGCCTTCCTGTCCTCTACTATCCTCTGGAGTCCATTGAAGCTCACATCAACTGCTTCAGGGACTCCATCCAGCCACCTCCTTCTCTGCCGTCCCCTTCTTCTTCTTTTGCCCTCCATTGTTCCCAGCATGAGGCTCTTCTCCAGGGAGTCCTTCCTTCTCATCAGGTGGCCAAAGTACTTGAGATAGATAGATAGATAGATAGATAGATGATAGATGGATGGATGGATGGATGGATGGTAGATGATAGATAGATAGATAGATAGATAGATAGATAGATAGATAGATAGATAGATAGATAGATAGATAGATAGATAGATAGATAGATAGATAGATAGATAGATAGATAGGTAGATAGATAGATAGATAGATGTTAGTTGCGAAGTGGTGTCCCACCCATCGCGACCCCATGGACAATGTTCCTCCAGGCCTTCCTGTCCTCTCCCATCCTCTGGAGTCCATTAAAGCTCACGCCGACTGCTTGGGTGACTCCATCCAGCCACCTCCTTCTCTGCCGTCCCCATCTTCTTCTTTTGCCCTCCATCGTTCCCAGCATGAGGCTCTTCTCCAGGGAGTCCTTCTTCCTTCTCCTTAGGTGGAACAAAGTACTTGAGTTTCCTCTTCAGGATCTGGCCTTCTAAGGAGCAGTCAGGGTTGATCTCCTCCAGGACCGACCGGCTGGATGGCCTTGCAGTCCAAGGGACTCAATGCAGGAGTCTTCTTCTCCAGCACCAGAGTTCAAAGGCCTCCATTCTTTAGCGCTCAGCCTTCCTTATGGTCCAACCTTCACAGCCACCCATTGCGACTGGGGAAACCACAGCCTTGACTAGACACACTTTTGTTGGCAGGGTGATATCTCTGCTTTTCAGTCTGCTGTCTAGATTTGCCATCGCTTTCCTCCCCCAGGAGCAAGGGGACTATGGGGGGAGGGGGACACACATGACAATAGTTTGCCAATATTTGCTGCCCCAAAGAAGAGGGGAGCGTCAAGCTATTCTCCAAAGCATCTGAGGGTACGACAAGAAGCAATGGATGGAAATTAATCAAGGAGAAAAAGCAACCTGGAATTAAGGAGAAATTTCCTGACAGTGAGGACAATTAATCAGTGGAACTGCTTGCCACCAGAAGTTGTAAATGGTCCAACACTGGAAGTTTTTAACAAGATGTGGGATAACCATTTGTCTGGAATGTTGTAGGGTTTCCTGCCTAAGCAGAGGGTTGGACTAGCAAACCTCCAAGGTCCCTTCCAACTCTTATTCTATTCTGTTCTTCATTTCAATTACTATTCTATTCTATTCTATTCTATTCTATTCTATTCTATTCTATTCTATTCCAGTCCAGTCCAGTCCTATTCCTATTCCTATTCCTATTCCCATTCCCATTCTATTCTTCATTCCAATATCTATTCTATTCTATTCTATTCTATTTGTTCTATTCCTCTTTCTATTCCTATTCCTATTCTATTCTTCATTCCAATATTTATTCTATTCTATTCTATTCTTTGTTTTATTCCTATTCCTATTCTATTCTTCATTTCAGTATCTATTCTATTCTATTTGTTTTATTCCGATTCTGATTCTATTCTATTCCATTCTATTCTTCATTCCAATATCCATTCTGTTGTATTCTATTCTGTTATATTCTGTTCTGTTCTATTTCCGTGAGTGATGTCAAGTTGGCCACACCCACTCAGTCACATGACCCCACCATAAAGCCCTGCCCAACAAGCCCCGCCCACAGAACCGGTAAAAAAAAGGGGGGGGGAATTGAATTTCACTATTGGTTGAGGTTAGCATGTTGTGTGAACTAAGAGTTTTGGGTTATATAACTCCACATGGTTAGCCCAGAAAATGTGTTTATTCAAAAAAAACAGATCACTAATATATATATTGTGTGTGTGTGAACACAGGCTTGGCTTTTCCCATTACAGGTAGTCCTCGACCTACAACCATAATTGAGGCCAACGTTTATGTTGCTAAAGTGAGACGTTTGAGTTTTGCCCCATTTTACGACTTTTCCCACCACGTTTGTTAAGCGAATCCCTCCCGTTGTTAAAATAGTGACACGGTTGTTAAGTGAATCTGGCTTCCCCGTTGACGTCACCCGTCGGGAAGGTCGCAAAAGGGGATTGCGGGCCCTGCGGCCGTCATAAATGTGAGTCAGTTGCCAAGCATCCGAACGCAAATCCCGTGACCACAGGGACGCTGCTGCAGTCGTAAGTGTGAAAAAATGACTCTAATTAAGTCACTTTTTTTCAGCGCCGTTGTAACTTTGAACGGTCGTTAAGCGAAGCGTTGTAAGTCAAGGACTTCCTGTATAATGTCTCCCGGATAAGCGGGACCTCGCAAGGAATTTTGGAATTTCTGGAGGTTGGAATCCAAAGCGAGGCTCAGGAAATTGAATGGCAACCCTTCCTGGTCTTCCAAAGTGTCAATCTGTCAATCTGAGATCTTGACGACTTCTGACGGGTAACCAGCAGAGTTTTGTGACCAAGTCCCAGGTCTCTCATGGGCCCAGCTGGGGGTCTCACAAGCCCCCCGCCGGAGTATATTTCTCCTGAGGTTTCTCTGAGTCCTGATTAGTCAGTCCTTTCCCAAGGATGAGCCATGGCTGCAGAGGTCCGGTGGTTTTTATTAAAAAAATTCACATTTCTTCCCTTAGATTGGTTTAGCTTTGAAAAGTCCTTGGAGCTGAGTTTGCAGTGGTCATCCCCAAGAGAGGAAGGAAGAAAGAGGGGGAGGAGAGATGAAGGGAGGGAGGAGAAAGGAGGAAAGAAAGGCTAGGGGAATGAGAGGGAGGGAGGGAGGAAGGAGTAGAGGGAGGGAGGAAGCAGATGGGAGGGAGGGAGGAAAGGAAGAGGTGGGAATGAGAATAAAGAAAGAAAAGAGAAGGAAGGAGAAGAAGAGAAGGAAAGCAGAGAAGGGAGGGAGGGAAAGAAAGGAAGGAGGAGAAGAGAAGGAAAGCAGAGAAGGGAGGGGAGGGAGGGAAGGGAGGGAAAGGAAGGAAGGAAAGGAAGGGAGGAGAGGAAGGAAGGAAAAAAAGACAGGGAGGAGGGAGGGAGGAAAGAGATGGGGAGAGGAAGGAAGGAAGAAACCAGAGAAGGAAGGAAAGGAAAGGAAAAAAATGAAGGAAGGAAGAACGAAAAGAATGGAAAGAATGGGAGAGAAGAAAGAAAGAAGGATTGAAGGGAGAGAGATTAAATAAGGGAGGGGGGATGAAGAAGATGAGAATGAGAAAAGGAAGGAAGGAAAAGAAGAGAGGGAGGAGGGAGGGTGGAAAGAGAGAGGGGGAGAGAGGCAGAAGAAAGGGAGAGGAAGTAAGGACTAAATCAAAGAGAAGGAAGGAAAGAAAGATGAGAAGGAAAAAAGTGAAGGAAGGAAGGAAGAAAAGGGGACAGAAACAATGGCAGGGAAGAAAGAAAGAAGGTGAGATTAAAGAAGGGAGGGAGGAGATGGGAATGAGAAGAAGGAAGAAAGAAGAATGGAAATAAAGGAAGGAATGATTGAAAGATGCTGAACTCAGGAGGGAGGGAGGAAGGGAAGGGAAGGAAGGAAGGAAGGAAGGAAGGAAGGAAAGCTCTCTGGAGGTGAGGCTTCAGTCTTCCATCTGGGCCACTTGCCTTAGCCAAGGGATGGACAAGAGGACATTTGAATAGACCCCGTAGCGGTTTTGCAACCCACATCCGTCGCCCCACGACACCGTCCCTAGGAGTTGCCATTGGCCCGTCCGGTTGCTCCAAGCCACCATGGGACCCCCAGAGTCCCCACTGCAGGCGTCTTTCCCCCCTAGGGGAAAAGGGAGATAGAGAGAGAGAGAGAATTCCAAACTTCTGCTCAATCGGCCGACATAATCCCCCCCCCCCAGATGTTTCTGCGATTCCCCTGCGAGAGACCCGAAGAAAGCTTTGCTCTCTAGGACAGCCTCCCCTCCCGGACCCATTCCAGATGTGCTGGTCGCCAGGCTGGGGATAATGGGATTTGCAGTGATGGAATCGAGAGATGGAATCGCACGTGCCCTCTGGGTTCTTCGGTCAGCGACCATTTGAAGTTACGACGGCACTGAAGCTATTCACACTTTAACGACCGTGGCAGCAATCCCCGTGGCCCCTGCGATCAAAATCCGGACCTTTGGCAACTGGCAGGCACACAGCTGCAAGGGAGGCTAAAATTTCTGTCCTTCCGGGAGATCTTGCCCCATTTTACAACCTTTCTTTGCCACCGTCGTCGAACGAATCGCTGCCGTTGTTAAGTTTGTAACACGGTCGTTAAGCGGATCCAGCTTCTCCATCAATTTTGCTCGTCAGAAGGTCGCTAAAGGGGATCATCACGTGATTCCTGGACACCGCCAACCCTCATAAATACGAGTCACTTGCCAAGGATCTGAATTTCCATCACGTGACACACACACACCCCAGGGATGCTATAACGGTTGTAAGTGTGAAAAATGGCCCTAAATCCCGTTTTTCATTGCCGTTCGTAACTTCAAACCGTCATTAAACTAGTGACTGGAGATCCCAGAGGACGCTTGCAATGGCATCTAGGGAAAAACACTCATAAACCACTTTTTCCAACAGTGCTGTAACTTTGAACTAAATAGCAATAGCAATAGCAGTTAGACTTATATACCGCTTCAATTGGGCTTTCAGCCCTCTCTAAGCGGTTTACAGAGTCGGCATATTGCCCCCAACAACAATCCAGGTCCTCATTTCAGCCACCTCAGAAGGATGGAAGGCTGAGTCAACCCTTGAGCCGGTGAGATTTGAACAGCCGAACTGCAGAACTGCAGTCAGCTGAAGTAGCCTGCAGTGCTGCGTTTAACCACTGCGCCACCTCGGCTCTATGAACGGCTGTAAGTCGGGGACTCCCTATATCCTGCAACTCTTTGCTCTGACCCAGAGTGTGGGTCTCTCTAGGGCCCACTGAATAGATGCTGGTGGACTTCACTGTTGTGGCCCGCCAGCGAAGATGGCGGTATATATTCGGAGAGTGAGGAGGTTGGGGAGGAAGATGGGCCAGTCCTGGAGTCTGGGGAAGGCTCGGATGAGGGCTCTGTGTCGGAGGCAGAGAGGGGGCCAGAGCCATCCGACAGTTATCAGCTGCCTTCGGAGTCAGACATCAGTGAGGCAGAAGAACAGCTGGAGCCTGTTCCCAGTGGGCATATGCGCAGAGCTGCCAGGAGAAAGGAACAGCTAAGGAACAAGGGCCGATTCGGGAGTAAAGGCCACAGGTGGATGGTGAATGGCCCCTCCCATAGGGGATAAAAGAGGAGTGACAGGGGAGTGGAGTTTGCAGGAGACAGTTAGTCCAATTCATTAAGAGTGGAGATCTGCTCCTGACTTCTAGCCAAGGAATTGCTGCTACAGCATGGCGTTTAGAAGATAGCAATAGCAATAGCAGTTAGACTTATATACCGCTTCATAGGGCTTTCAGCCCTCTCTAAGCGGTTTACAGAGTCAGCATATCGCCCCCAACAACAACAATCCGGGTCCTCATTTTACCCACCTCGGAAGGATGGAAGGCTGAGTCAACCCTGGTGAGATTTGAACAGCTGAACTGCAGAACTGCAGTCAGCTGAAGTAGCCTGCAGTGCTGCATTTAACCACTGCGCCACCTCGGCTCTAGAAGATATCGGCCTGGCAGCTCTCCAAGCCTGCTAAAGCTCTGTAGTTGTGAAATCTCTTGAAAGACTATCGGCCGGGACTTTGCTGGAAAGGAATTCCCTTTAAAACTAAATAAAAAGGGGTTTTATCAGGATAAGGAGTCAACTTCGTGATCTTGGGAAGCCTCGGTTAGAACACTCACATGCTTCTGGGGGGGGGTCCCCCTTTCCCCCATCCATTTACCTTCTTCCTCTCCGGCGCATATCATGTCCGGCGTGACCATTCTTTGCACCTTGGCATAGGCTCTCTTGCACACTTCGTGGTCGATCAAGGGGATTTCAATCTGCAGGACAAAAAAAAATCAGAAATGACGGCTGATTTGGGGGTGGTGTGGGGCAGGACGAACTAGCTGGGGAATTCTAGGCGTTGAAGTCCACACCTATGAAGGTGGCCCAGTTTGGCCTGGAGTTCTCTGAAGGTTGGACCACAGCAAAGGGACACATTTTTGAGAGCTGGAGACCAGCTCTACTCAGGGGTGACGCAAAAATAAATTGCATCGTGTCAACGAAGATTCTTCGGCATCCAGGTAAAAGTGAACGTTGTCTGAAGGTTGAGTTGTGGCAGCCGGACTAACTTCGATGTTAGTTTGAGAGATGTTTTACTGTCTTTCTGCTCTCTGCCAACTGTCCTGTTGACACATCCAGTAAAAGAAACTCCTATTTTAGAATAATAGAGTTGGAAGGGACCTTGGAGGTCCTCTAGTCCAACCCCCTGCTTAGGCAGGAAACCCTTATACCACTTCAGACTAATGGTTATCCGACCTCTTCTTAAAAACCTCCTGTGTTAAGAGCATACACAATTTCTGGAGGCAACTTCCGTTCCGCTGATTAATTGTTCTAGCCGTCAGGAAATTCCTCCTTAGTTCTAAGTTGCTTCTCTCCTGGATTAGTTTCCACCCATTGCTTCTTGTCCTGCCTTCAGGTGCTTTGGAGAATAGCTTGACTCCCTCTTCTTTGGGGCAACCCCTGAGATATTGGAAGACTGCTATCCTGTCACCTGGGACATTATTATTATTTTTTTACCAAGAGTATAATTCTGATAGATCCATATACTGTCGATACGGACAGAAGAACTGGAGAATCAATTAAATAGGAGCCATCCGTGTGCGGCAGCAGCCAAAAAAGCCAATGCGATCTTAAGTTGCATTAGCAGAGGGATACAATCAAGATCAAGGGAGGTATTACTACCACTCTATAAACCCTTAGTAAGGCCACAACAAAAATACTGCATGCAGTTGCAAAATATTTTTAAAAGAAGGATAAAGTTTATTCCTCAGTTATTTTTACTAGGTATATGTACTGACTCTACAGCGGTAGAGACTAATTTGGTTCTGCACTTAATAACGGCAGCAAGACTGTTGGTGGCGCAATACTGGAAGAAGGAAGACTTGCCTACGATCCAAGAATGGACATTGAAAGTCACAAACTTAGCCGAGATGGCTAAAATATCGGCATATCTTAAAGATCACTCAAATGAGAGATATAAACGAGACTGGAAAAAATGGATTGACTATATACAAAATAAATACGGGACCAAGAAATTCCAGTTAGCCTCTGCTTAAGATCAGAAATGAATTAAATTGTTTAAAGTTGGTTCAGCAAGAAGAATGTTATTAATTTTTTTTATTTCTTTTCTTTTCTCAATAGATTTTAGACTGTGTTTGTTAGAAATCCATACCGTGTACGGGTTCTAGGAAGTGGGGGGGGGAGGAGGGGGGTTGGGGGGGCGGAGGGAGGGAGGGGCACACACACAAAAAATTGTACTTCAATGTCTTAATGATTGACGAATGATGAAATATTTGTGTTTTTTAAAAGAAATAAAATAAATATTTGTGACAAAAAAAATACTGCATGCAGTTTTGGTCACCATGCTATAAAACAGATGTTGAGACTCTGGAAAGCGTGCAGAGAAGAGCAATCTGGATGATGAGGGGACTGGAGGCTAAAACATACAATGAACAGTTGCAGGAATTGAATATGTCTAATATAATGAAGAGAAGGACCAAGGGAGACATGATTGCATCTTCCAATATTTGAGGGGCTGCCACAGAGAGGAGGGGGAAAAGCTATTTTCCAAGGCACCCGAAGGCCAGAGAAGGAAGAATGGATGGAAACCGACCAAGGAGAGATTCAACCTAGAAATAAGGATAAATTTTCTGACAGTGAGAACCATCAACCCATGGAACAGAAGTTGCCTTTGGAAGTTGTGGGAGCTCCATCCCTGGAGGCTTTCAAGAAGAGACTGTCAGAAATGGCGCAGGGTCTCCTGCTTGGTCAGGGGGTTGGACTAGATGACCTCCAAGGTCCCTTCCAACTCTCTTAATTCTATATTCAATGGAACAGAAGTTGCCTTCAGAAGTTGTGGGAGCTTCATCACTGGAGGCTTTCAGGAAGAGTCTGGACTGCCATCGATCAGAAATGATATAAGGTCTCCTGCTTGGGCAGGCGGTGGGGGCTGGGCTAGATGACCTCCAAGGTCCCTTACAACGCTCCTATATTCAACGGAACAGAAGCTGCCTTCAGAAGTTTGTGGGAGCTTCATCCCTGGAGGCTCTCAAGGAGAGACAAGACTGCCACCGGTCAGGAATGGTATGGAGATTCTCCGACAGCTTCTTCGGGATGCAACTGGATTTTATCGTTTTTTCTTTGATCCTTCCCTTCCTCCACCCTCCAGTCGGAGCTGAGGAAGCTTCTTGGATGAGAAGTGAAATGTCTTCAAAAGAAAAAACCAGTTGCCTCTTGGGGTGGGGGAAGCATTTTTGGGAGAACCATGACCTGGATGACAGAGAAACTCCAGAGACAAGTAAAGGTGTATTTAAGAGTCACCCTTGATAGTCTAACTGGCTTGTTTTGAGTGATGAAAAGGGTGGAGTCTGGGGAAGGGTCGGATGGATGCTCAGCGTCGGACATTTCCCAGCCACGAGAGAGACAGCTGCCTTTGGAGGCTGATACGAGTGAGGCGGAAGAACAGGTGGGACCTGTTCCAGATGCACATAATGGGCAGAGCAGTTAGGAGAGGTGAGGAACGGAGGACAAGGAGTTGACTCGGGAAGCAAAGCATCCGTGGATACTGAATGGCCCCTCCCTGGCTGGGGAATAAGTAGAAGGAAAGGGAAGCGGTGGTTGTAGGAGACAACAGTTCGTATTTCTGAGGATTTTGCTCATTGTGTTTTTCGTGCCACAAAGACTGTTCATTGGCAGCCTTTTGGGCCTTGCAATTATCACAAGAAACTGATGAGGTCTGTACTGCAGTTAACTCCTTGCTGGGACTTTTCGGTGGTGAATGCCATTAATTCACCCGAGGTAAATAAAGAGGGGTTTTTGGTGATGAGGAGTCTGTTTCTTGTTTCTGCTAAGGCTGGGTCCGAACAACGGCTGCCATGGCCCCAGATCCCTCTCCCTCCCACTGAGAGATCAATAAATCGATTGGTTGATCACGAGACCGACGGGGAGGCGCCACGTCACCTCCATCAAGGCATCCGGGAGACGCTGCAGTAACCGTTTCCCCCATCCACTGACGATGACCGTGGCATCTGGGGGGAAGAAGGCAAAGAGACAAGGAGATTACAATGGAGCCGAGTATTTCATTTTGCTAAGCAAGGCAGTCGTTAAGTGAGCTTTGGCCCCCGTTTTATAACGTTTCTTGGCACAGTTGCTAAAGTGCATTGCTTTTCGTTAAGTGCATCCGGTTTTCTCCTTGTTAGAAGGTTGCAAAACGGGATCATGATCAGCTAATTTCCACCCATCCACCCACCCACCCATCCTTGGTCCTTGGTGCTCTCTGAGCTGGGTGGTTTTCCTGTAGACCAGTGTTTCTCAACCTTGGCGACTTTAAGTCCTGCGGACTTCAATTCCCAGAATCCCCCAGCCAGCATAGCTCCTGGGGAATTCTGGGAGTTGAAGTCCGCAGGACTTAAAGTCGCCAAGGTCGAAAAACACTGCTATAGACATTTCATGACCCAACTAGGTAACATCATCAGTATTAGAAGGGAGGAGGAGGAGGAGGAAGACAACTATGGCCCCTTTAAGAGAGACGTGGACTTCAACTCCCAGAATTCCCCAGCCAACCTGCCAGGCTACCCCCCCTCCCTCCCTGCAACCTCACCTTTTGGGTGCGAACCATCCGGGAAGCAAATAGGGATCACGTAGTTGTTCAGAGTTGCTTCTCCGGAGAGTTTGATCACGGCGATGTCGTACTCGAAGGTGGCCGCCTTGTAGGAAGGGTGGATGTGGATGGTCTGAGGCCGGAGGATTTGCTCCGTGTCGTCTGGCCTCTGAGTCCGGTGCTTCCCTGTTGGAATTAGAATCACAGAGTCGGAAGGGACCTTGGAGGTCTTCTAGTCCAACCCCCCTGGCCCAAGCAGGAGATCCTATACCATTCCGGACAAGGCGGCTGCCCAGTCTCTCCTTAAAAACCCCCCAATGATGGAGCACCCACAACTTCTAGTGGCAAGTAGTTCCACTGGTTAATTGTTCTGACAGTTTTCCTGAGTTAGGACAATTAGTCAGTGGAACAGAAATTTTCCCCAGAAGTCGTGAATGCTCCAACACCGGAAGCTTTTAAGAAGATGTTGGATATCCATTTGTCTGGGGTGGTGTAGGGTTTCCTGGCTAAGCAGGGGGTTGGACTAGAAGACCTCCAAGGTCCCTTCCCACTCTGTTTATTCTATTCTGTTCTGTTCTATTCTCCATTCCAATATCTATTCTGTTCTATTCTATTCTATATTCCAATATCTATTCCATTCCATTCCATTCTATTCCATTCCATTCCATTTCATTCTATTCTTTTCTATTCTATATTCCAATTTCTATTCTATTCTATTCTATTTTCCAATATCTATTCTATTCTATATTCCAATTTCTATTCTATTCTATTCTATTCTATATTCCAATATCTATTCTATTCTATTCTTCATTCCAATATCTATTCCATTCTATTCCATTCTATTCCATTCTACTCCATTCTATATTCCAATATCTACTCTATTCTATTCTATATTCCAATTTCTATTCTATTCTATTCTATATTCCAATATCTATTCTATTCCATTCTATTCCATTCTATATTCCAATATCTATTCTATTCTATATTCCAATATCTATTCTATTCTATTCTATTCTATTCTATTCTATTCTATATTCCAATATCCTATCCTATCCTATATTCCAATATCTATTTTATTCTATTCTATTCTATTCTATTCTATTCTATTCTATTCTATTCTATTCTATTCCATTCCATTCTATATTCCAATATCTATTCTATTCTATTCTATATTCCAATTTCTATTCTATTCTATTCTATTCCATTCCATTCCATTCTATTCTATTCTATATTCCAACATCTATTCTATTCTATTCTATTCTATTCTATTCTATTCTATTCTATTCTATTCTATTCTATTCTATTTTATATTCCAATTTCTATTCTATTCTATTTTCCATTTCTATTCTATTCTATTCTATTTTCCAATTTCTATTCTATTCTTCATTCCAATATCTATTCTATTCTATTCTATTCTATTCTATTCTATTCTATTCTATTCTGTTCTGTTCTATTCTCCATTCCAATATCTATTCTGTTCTATTCTATTCTATATTCCAATATCTATTCCATTCCATTCCATTCTATTCCATTCCATTCCATTCTATTCCATTCCATTCCATTTCATTCTATTCTATTCTATTCTATTCTATTCTATATTCCAATTTCTATTCTATTCTATTCTATTTTCCAATATCTATTCTATTCTATATTCCAATTTCTATTCTATTCTATTCTATTCTATATTCCAATATCTATTCTATTCTATTCTTCATTCCAATATCTATTCCATTCTATTCCATTCTATTCCATTCTACTCCATTCTATATTCCAATATCTACTCTATTCTATTCTATATTCCAATTTCTATTCTATTCTATTCTATATTCCAATATCTATTCTATTCCATTCTATTCCATTCTATATTCCAATATCTATTCTATTCTATATTCCAATTTCTATTCTATTCTATTCTATTCTATTCTATTCTATTCTATTCTATTCTATTCTATTCTATTCTATTCTATTCTATTCTATTCTATTCTATATTCCAATATCCTATCCTATCCTATATTCCAATATCTATTTTATTCTATTCTATTCTATTCTATTCTATTCCATTCCATTCTATTCTATATTCCAATATCTATTCTATTCTATTCTATATTCCAATTTCTATTCTATTCTAATTTCCATTTCTATTCTATTCTATTCTATTTTCCAATTTCTATTCTATTCTTCATTCCAATATCTATTCTATTCTATTCTATTCTATTCTTCATTCCAATATCTATTCTATTCTATTCTATTCTGTTCTGTTCTGTTCTGTTCTGTTGTCACTGTCAGGAAATTTCTCCTCAGTTCTAAATTGCTTCTCTCCTTGATTAGTTTCCATCACCCCAAATTAGGAGCTGAATTTTGGTTGCTGAACAAGGTGATTGTTCGGCCTGATTTTACTATGTTTTTATTAGCTTTTTTATCGCGGTTGTTAAGTGAATCCATCTTCCCACCCGCCTTGACTTTGCTTATTAGAACCCACCCTGGAAATGGGGATCACGGGACCCCAGGACCTTGCAACCGTCGTAAATACGTGCCAGATACCAAGAACCCAAACTTTGGTCACATTGACCCTAAGGATGCTGAGATGGTCATAACTGCGGGGACCGGTTGCCAGTGACTTTCTTCAGGGCCGTAGAAAAGAGGCCAAGGTGGTCGTAACTCTGAGGACTGGCTGCCAGGGACTTTCTCCAGCACCGTGGAAAGGAGGCAGAGACAGTCATAACTGCGAGAACCAGTTTCTTCAGTGCCATGAAATGGTCGTACGTCGAGGCACACCTGTCAAAGTCTCCCTCCCTCCTTGAGTTACAAACTTGGTTCGTTTCCCAGCAACTGCTCACTCACCCAGGATGACGGTGAAGGAAGACGGGCTGATCACATCCGTATTTCGGAAAACTGGATTTTCGGGATCCAGCTCCTCGTGGAGACAATGAGCAGCTGTCACAACCCACCGGTTGCCTGGAAAATACAAAACACAACACAACAATACAATACAATAGCAGAGTTGGAAGGGACCTTGGAGGTCCTCTAGTCCAACCCCCTGCCTAGGCAGGACACCCTACACCACTTCAGACAAATAGTTGTCTAAATTAATTTTTCCCTCTGTTAGGAAATTTCTCCTTAGTTCAAGGTTGCTTGTCTCCTGGAGTAGCTTCCTTCCTTCCTTCCTTCCTTCCTTCCTTCCTTCCTTCCTTCCTTCCTTCCTTCCTTCCTTCCTTCCTTCCTCCCTTCCCTTCCCTTCCCTTCCCTTCCCTTCCCTTCCCTTCCCTTCCCTTCCCTTCCCGTCCTCTTGAAGGGACTTAAGAGGTCTTCTAGTCCAAGCCCCTGCCTAGGCAGGAAACCCTACACCACTTCAGACAAATGGCTATCCAACATCTTCTTAAAGGCTTCCAGTGTTGGGGCATTCACGACTTCTGAAGGCAACTTCTGTTCCACTGATTAATTGTCCTCCCTGTCAGGAAATTTCTCCTTAGTTCTAAATTGCTTCTCTCCTTGATTAGTTTCCACCCATTGCTTCTTGTCCTGCCCTCAGGTGCCTTGGAGAATAGCTTGACTCTCTCTTCTTTGTGGCAGCCCCTGAGATATTGGAAGACTGCTATCCTGTCTCCCCTGGTCCTTCTTTTCATTCAACTAGACATACCCACTTCCTGCAACCGTTCTTCATATGTTTTAGTCTCCAGTCCCCTAATCCTCTTTCTTGCTCTTCTCTGCACTCTTTCCAGAGTCTCCACATCTTTTCTACATCGTGGCGACCAAAACTGGATGCAAATATTCCAAATGTGGCCTTTCCAAGGTCTTATAAAGTGGTATTAACACTTCACGGGGTCTTGATTCTATGATCCCTCTGTTTACGTCAGAATCCCCCTTCCCCTTCTCTGGATCAGCCACCTCACACCCCCACGCCATGGAATTTGGGGCTGCAAATCCAGTTTTCTAACCTCTTGGTGCCATTTCTCCTATCCCGATCGCCGGGACCGGTTGTCCTCGACTTACGACCGCATTTGAGCCCCACATTTCCCTCGTTAAGTGAGCCTTGCCCCATTTCGTGGCCTTCCTTGCCACCCTTGTTAAGCGAATCACTGCGGATGTTCAGCTAGTGACATGGTCGTTAAGCGAATCTGGCTCCCCCCCCCATTGCCTTGGCTGGTCGGAAGGTCGCAAAAGGGGACCCTGGGATGCTGCAACCGTCGTAAGTATGAATCAGCGGCCAAGCATCTGAATTTTGATCAAGTGACCCTGGGGAGGCTGGAAACGGTCATAAGTGTGAACAACAGTCCTAAGTCACTTTTCCCCATGCCATTGTAACTCAACCCGCCCCCCCCTTTTCCTGGTGTTTCCCCTCCCCCTGTTCTGCTGGCGTAATATGACCCAGAAATCTCTAACTTTACAGAATCATAGAAGGACAGAGTTGGCAGGGACCTCAGAGGTCATCTAGTCCAACCCCCTGTTCAAGGAGGAGACCCTTACACAATCATACCTATGAGTGATCCTCCACAGAAGGGCCGTCCGTTCCTTTGGAGCATGGCGATCCATGGGGAAATTCCTCTCTGGGCATATCGTCCTTGGATGATCCGGTGCGGCGAACTTCTGGAAAATTTGGGTTTCCCACAAACTGGGGAAGAACGGAAAAAGAAAGATTTAGAACAGTGTTTTCTTTTTTTTCCCAATTTCAGATGGGTGGACTTCAACTCCCAGAATTCCCCCAGCCAACATGGCCGCTGGCTGACCAGGGAATTCTGGCTGTTGAAGTTCCCCCCTGCCTTAAAAATGGCCCGAGTTTGGAAAGAATTGTGATCTGGAACCAAAAGAAAATGGCCGAAACGCGGCAAATGCTTTTAATCCAGTCTCAGAATGCCATCATTCGGCAAGAGGATAGGATGGCAACTCCACAGATGGTCCTCGGCTTACGGCCACAATTGGAACCCCGATTTCCCTTGCTTAAGCAAAGTGATTGTTAACTAATTTTCCACCTGGTTTTTCTGAACTCCCCCTCCCCACCATGGTTGCTATGTGAATGACTACAATCGTTAAATGAATCATTCGGTCATTAAGTGAATCCAGCTTCTTCCAGTGGCTTTGCTGGCCAGAAGCCGGCTGAGAAGGTCCCAAATAGTGATCACATAATCCTGGGACAGTTGAACCGTCGTAAATACAGACCTACTGCTTGCATTTTTATGACATGACTATAGGAATGCTGCAATGGTCATAAGTGTGAGGACCAGCTGTAAATCCCTATTTTCAATGCCCTGGACACTTTCAATGGTTGCTAAATGAATTATAAATCAAGTATTATCTGTAGGACAGATGTAACAATCCCCTCAGCTGCTGTTGCTAAGGAAAATTTGAATTTACTTCAGGAACTTAAAAGCAATTTCACGATACAGGATTGTTGTGACAACAATTTTATTCATTTTCATATCAAAGTTTGTTAATTAGAGAAGGTTAGGAATGCTACAAAGTATAAAACCCATAATAAACGGGGTAATATCTCTTAAATATGTAACAGAGCTCAGAATATACCAAACCTAAACATACTTTGGAATATAATATTTCTTTCAAATAGGGCCTGATGTCATTTCTCATGGACAGCTGCTTACAAAAGAGAAAAAGGTGGTATATATAAAATGACGAAGAGAGATGAACAGATTTGTGTTTTATTGAGAAATTGAGAAATCTGTCCATCCTGGGTGGGTTACAGATTAGCAGAGTTGGAAGGGACCCTGTAGGTCATCTAGTCCGACCCCTCGCCCAAGCAGGAGACCGTACACTGATGGAAGCCCAGTCTCTTCTTGAAAGCTTCCAGGGATGAACCTCCCACAACTTTTGAAGGCAACTTCCGTTCCATTGAATATGGAATAACAGAGTTGGAAGGGACCCTGTAGGTCATCTAGTCTGACCCCCCCACCCAAGCAGGAGACCCTGCACCATTTCTGACCAATGGCAGTCCAAATGGTCTCCAATTTGATAAGGATGCCGTACAGCCACCCAATCCTGCAAGCAGGCCAAGCTACCCCCCCAAAAAAGGGGGAAATTATCATACGTAACACGGTTGCACTTGAGCCCCAAATCCCTGTTGCTAAGTGAAACAGAGAGGTGAAGTGAATTTTGTCTCATTTTGTAACCTTTCTTACCGCAGTTGTTAAGTGACTCACTGTAGATGGTTTATTTTTTTTATTTTTTTGGCTTGTCAGATGGTCGTAAAAGGGGTTAGGGTTAGGGACACTGCAACTGTCGTAAATACGAGTCAGTTGCCAAACATTTGAATTTTGATCACATCACCACGGTGATGCCGGAAGGGTCGCAACTGTGAAAAACAACGACAAGCCACTTTTTTCAGTGCCGTTGTAACTCTGAACGGTCATTAAGTGAGCGGTTGTAAATTGAGGACTAGCTCTTTATTGGTCTTTCTTTCTTGTAAAGCAATAGAATCTCCTTTAAATCACGGAGCAAACTCTTTGCCAGAAATGAGGAATTTCTCCGCTGGAAGGATTTATTTCTGCCTGCCCCAATGTTTCTTAAAATTCTTCCTGTTTGTTGGGGATGAAGTAGGGAAGATTGAGAAATGATGGTTAGTTAAAGAAATGGAAATAATTTGTACTCAAAGATTTGGATAAACAAAAGGCCTGAACACCACTGAAATGTTGTACACCACCACAATCACAACCACACAAATGTTTGGAGTGTCTCACTGAATTTGGGAGTTCCATATTTCTCCGGGGAGATTTCCCTTCATCTGGAAAAATTTACCCAACCATTCAGATTTGGGGGTTCAATAGAGGTTCAAATGTCCTTCTACTTTCAGAGGACCAGATTCCTATCCCAGAAATGGCCACTAGATGGAGCACATGTTCCACCAACGTTGTTTCTCACCCTGCAAAACTTTAAGAGTGGAGTTCGACTCTCAGGATTCCCAGCACAGGGAATTCTGCGAACTGAAGTCCACATATCTTAAAAATCAAGAAACATTGTCTTAGCCCAGGGATCCCCAAACTTGGCAACTTTGGACTTCGGCTCCACAAATTGAGTTGACTTCAACTCAATTGGACTTGAGGACTTCAGCTCCCAGAATTCAACTCCCAGAATTGAGACTTCTGGGACTTCAACTCCCAGAATTGAGTTGACTTCAACTCAATTGGACTTGAGGACTTCAGCTCCCAGAATTCAACTCCCAGAATTGAGACTTCTGGGACTTCAACTCCCAGAACTGAGTTGACTTCAACTCAATTGAACTTGAGGACTTCAGCTCCCAGAATTCAACTCCCAGAATTGAGACTTCTGGGACTTCAACTCCCAGAGCTGAGTTGACTTCAACTCAATTGGACTTGAGGACTTCAGCTCCCAGAATTCAACTCCCAGAATTGAGACTTCTGGGACTTCAACTCCCAGAAGCTGAGTTGACTTCAACTCAATTGGAACTTGAGGACTTCAGCTCCCAGAATTCAACTCCCAGAATTGAGACTTCTGGGACTTCAACTCCCAGAACTGAGTTGACTTCAACTCTTGAACTTGAGGACTTCAGCTCCCAGAATTCAACTCCCAGAATTGAGACTTCTGGGACTTCAACTCCCAGAACTGAGTTGACTTCAACTCAATTGGACTTGAGGACTTCAGCTCCAGAATTCAACTCCCAGAATTGAAACGTCTGGGACTTCCACTTCCAAACTGAGTTGACTTGAGAACTTCAGCTCCCAGAATTCAACTCCCAGAATTGAGACTTCTGGGACTTCAACTCCCAGAGCTGAGTTGACTTCAACTCAATTGGACTTGAGGACTTCAGCTCCCAGAATTCAACTCCCACAATTGAGACTTCTGGGACTTCAACTCCCAGAGCTGAGTTGACTTCAACTCAATTGGACTTGAGGGCTTCAGCTCCCAGAATTCAACTCCCAGAATTGAGACTTCTGGACTTCAACTCCCAGAACTGAGTTGACTTCAACTCTTGAACTTGAGGACTTCAGCTCCCAGAATTCAACTCCCAGAATTGAGACTTCTGGGACTTCAACTCCCAGAACTGAGTTGACTTCAACTCAATTGGACTTGAGGACTTCAGCTCCCAGAATTCAACTCCCAGAATTGAGACTTCTGGGACTTCAACTCCCAGAACTGAGTTGACTTCAACTCAATTGGACTTGAGGACTTCAATAATTCAGCTCCCAGAATTCAACTCCCAGAATTGAGACTTCTGGGATTTCAACTCCCAGAACTGAGTTGACTTCAACTCAATTGAACTTGAGGACTTCAGCTCCCAGAATTCAACTCCCAGAATTGAGACTTCTGGGACTTCAACTCCCAGAGCTGAGTTGACTTCAACTCAATTGGACTTGAGGACTTCAGCTCCCAGAATTCAACTCCCAGAATTGAGACTTCTGGGACTTCAACTCCCAGAGCTGAGTTGACTTCAACTCAATTGGACTTGAGGACTTCAGCTCCCAGAATTCAACTCCCAGAATTGAGACTTCTGGGACTTCAACTCCCAGAACTGAGTTGACTTCAACTCTTGAACTTGAGGACTTCAGCTCCCAGAATTCAACTCCCAGAATTGAGACTTCTGGGACTTCAACTCCCAGAGCGAGTTGACTTCAACTCAATTGGACTTGAGGACTTCAGCTCCCAGAATTCAATTCCCAGAATTGACACTTCTGGGACTTCAACTCCCAGAACAGAGTTGACTTCAACTCAATTGGACTTGAGGACTTCAGCTCCCAGAATTCAACTCCCAGAATTGAGACTTCTGGGATTTCAACTCCCAGAGCTGAGTTGACTTCAACTCAATTGGACTTGAGGACTTCAGCTCCCAGAATTCAACTCCCAGAATTGAAACGTCTGGGACTTCCACTTCCAAACTGAGTTGACTTGAGAACTTCAGCTCCCAGAATTCAACTCCCAGAATTGAGACTTCTGGGACTTCAACTCCCAGAGCTGAGTTGACTTCAACTCAATTGGACTTGAGGACTTCAGCTCCCAGAATTCAACTCCCAGAATTGAGACTTCTGGGAATTGAAGTCCACAAGTCTTAAAGTTGCCAAGTTTGAAGACCTCTGTCTTAGCCCATCTTGAATCACCCGTCTTAAGTTTCCCGTGTCTACAAAATGACAAAATTCAGCGCATCTTTAAGTTGTCCCTTTGCCAACACCGAAAAGCTGGGAAGAAAGTTTTAAACGATGCCATGGGCGCCATTCAATGCGTGCCAGCCACACTTTCTGGAGTTCGCCTGGTGGCAATGGGGTAATGTTGCTTCTTCTTCTTACAGTTGGAGTGTCTGAAATTTCATGCAAGGAGGAAAGATCTCCAGATCTTCCTCCCTGTCCAGAATGCCCTCAAAGAACTTGGAATGTCGTTGAGCTCGCTTGACGTCCTTCAAACACAAGTTCAGTCCTTGGGTTGAGCGCAGTTCATCTCTTCTCCAGACTGGAATTCAGGAATGTCCACCCTGTCTTCTCCTGCAGCCAGTCAACGTAGTTGGATACCTTGGTGTATACCCCGTAGACTTGCTTGCTGCCGCATTCTTCTGGTCCACCCCAGGAGACCAATCCTTGGGCCACCCACCGCCGATTGTCCAGGTCTCGGATGACAAACGCACCACCGCTGTCCCCAAGGCAGGTGTCCTTCCCTCCTTCGTAATAACCGGCGCAGAACATATTCTCCGTCACGCTGTAGTTGCCAGATCTGGATTCGTAACTGGTCTTGCACTCCGCGTGGAGGACCACAGGTAGCTTCACGTACTGGAGGACGTCCGACAAGGTCTGCATCCCAGAACTGATCACCTCGTCCACCGTGACGTTGGGGTTGGAGATTCCCCAACCGGCCACCAAGCCCAGCGTGTTGGCTTGAGGTCCCCCTAATTCGTGTGGATCCTGGGGGAGGCAAACCGGCATGATGTAAGGCCCCATGGCCACCTTCTCCTTCAGCTTGACCAACGCGATGTCGTGGTTGTAATTCTGGATGTCGAAGGATTCATGGAGGATGATCTTCTCCACCGTCCGGTTGACCGCGTCGATTTTGTTCCGGACGTCGTGAAGGCCCAGGTAGACGTTGACGTGCTCTTTGGAGACGGCGATCAGGGTGTTGTCCCGTCGCTGGGAGCGGAGGACGTGGGCGGCGGTCAAGACCCACGACTCGGAGAGGAGGGCCCCGCTCCCGAACCACCGTTCGTTAGGCACCCGTGAAGTGTCCTCCACCACGATCAGAGCTTGCCAGGGGAAAAAACCAGGCTCTGCGTTTCTCCCACCGATTATCCTCTTGACCAAAGTGGGCAGAGCGCGGCTGGGCTGTCCACACACTACGGGAAGAAACAACACAACGCACAATTAGTTTTTGGCACTTCCGAAACAGAGAAAAGTTGCAAATTGCGGTAGATTATGCCAAATCTGCCCTCGGGCGTCCGATGTCCTACTTACAACGCAGCACAGGTAATCCTCAGCTTACGGCCACAAATTGAGCCCAGATTTTTTGCGGGGTCCAAGCGAGGCCGTGCCGCAGTGAGTTTTGTCCCATTTTACACGGCAGTTGTTATGTGAATCAAGCTGTCATTAAGCGAATCTGGGTTCCCCTATTGATTTTGCATTGCCGGGAAGTCTGGGAAGGTTACAAAAACCGATCAGGTGACCCCGGGACATTGCAACCGTCACAAGTACATGCCAGTTGCCAAGTGCCTGAATTTTGATCATGTGACCACGGGGAATGCTGAAAAACAGTTTGAAAACCGCGTGTGAAAAATGGCCGCAACTCACTTTTTCCAGCGCCGTCGTAACTTCAAACGGTCACTAAGTGACCTGTTGTAAGTTGAGGACTACCTCTACTGGATGGCGATTTTTTGCAAACTGGATTGCATTTAATTTCATTGGCAGAGGCCCCTGGATTGACAATTGTCAGCCGTCAACAACACCCAATTGGCATGCCCGATTTAAAATTAAGAAAGCTTGAATTTTGATTTTCTTTTGATATGTCACCCTGCTTTTAAACTTTAATTACATGGCAGAAACCGTCCCCAAGGCGCATTTGAATAGCAAAAGGAAGGAAGTTTAGGATTACAATAAAAATCAATAAATTTGTGCAAGAAATTATTCGTAAAACATGCAATTATTTCCCCCAGCATAAAATTCTCTGCAATTCTTTAGTTTCTTCTGATTAACTTTCTGTTAAAATCCATGCCAAGTTTCACACCCCCCCCTCCCCGGAGACTGGACAGTCGCTTGTCTGAGAAGGTATGTAGTTAGGGTCTCCTGCTTGAGCAGGGGGCTGGACTAGAAGACCTCCAAGGTCCCTTCCAGCTCTGCTCTGATTCTGATCTTTTATTTCTCCCCGGCACAGGGATGGCCAAAGAAGATGGAAGAGAGATTCGATCACATCATCGCAGAGGCCATCTTGACTTTTTTGCCCTCCCCTGGAGGTAGCTCTGCTTCTACCTTTGACCTGCTCCCTTTATCTATATGACAAATAAATAAACAGGCAGATAAAAGCCACGGCCCTCTATCAATACATGTAACCCTCGACTTAATGAAGGGAGGCATTTCTTAAGTGAAGTTTGGCCTTATTTTATGACCTTTTCGCCATAGTTGTTGAACCAATCGCAGCGGTTGTTAAGTTAGAAACACGATTGTTCAATGAATCCGGCTTCCCCATGGACTTCACTTGTCGGAAGGTCGCAAAAAGGGGATCACATCATCCCGGGACACCGCAACCGTCATAAATACGAGTCAGTGGCAAAGCATCTGAATTTCAATCGTGTGACACTGCAATGGTCGTTAAGTGTGGAAAAACGGCCCTTTTTCAGTGCCGTTGCAACTTTGAAGCGCTGGTAAAGAAACCGTGGTTGTTTAAGTTGTTGTAAAGTCGAGGGCTATCTGTAAGATAGCATTCCCGGGATTCTTTCAGGAATCTATTCACCGGCATGGATCTTAAGAGTAAAATCGACCGATTTAGCAATAGCAATAGCAGTTAGACTTATATACCGCTTCATTTCAGCCCTCTCTAAGCGGTTTACAGAGTCAGCATATCGCCCCCAACAACAATCCGTGTCCTCATTTTACCCACCTCGGAAGGATGGAAAGCTGAGTCAACCCTGAGCCGGTGAGATTTGAACCGCCGAACTGCAGAACTGCAGTCAGCTGAAGTAGCCCGCAGTGCTGCATTTAACCACTGCACCACCTCGGCTCTATCCTACCCAAAGATTTTTCCCTGCCCTTGTTTGAAAAAGGGCCCAGTGGCATGATCTACCAGCAATGATGGAGACCTTGTACATGGCACGAATCAACATCATTGCTTATTTCTGCATCTCAAATACCTCGGAGGGATGCGGAGGTGCGCATGACCACGCATATGGGGAAGCAGCCACATCGTTCTCCCTAGATAGGCTGACCTGCTCATCCTTTGGAGCTGACCTGGGACGCCAGCAACACAACAGAGCAAGCCACGTTGTAGGGTTGACGCTCGCACATCTGGGGAAGCGCACCGAACCTTCGGCCCTGTTCCCAAGCATTATGAAGGCTAAAACATATGAAGAATGGTTGCAGGAACTGGGGATGTCTAGTTTAATGAAAAGAAGGACTAGGGGAGACAGGATAGCAGCCTTCCAATATCTCAGGGGTTGCCACAAATAAGAGGGAGTCAAGCTATTCTCCAAGGCACCTGAGGGCAGAACAAGAAGCAATGGGTGGAAACTAATCAAGGAGAGAAGCAACTTAGAACTGAGGATAAATTTCCTGATTGTGAGAGCAATTAACCAGTGGAACGACTTGCCCCTAGAAATTGTGGGTGAAATAATAAAGGGCTGTGATAGCATGGCATGCGTGCCTGAAGTGGCACATGGAGTCATGTTGCCTGGCACACACCGTGTTTCCCGTTTGTCTTCTGGGTTTCTGATGCACACGCAAGAAATCAGCTGCTGTGCGCATGGCAGTTCCGGAAAGTGGAAGAGCTGGTCTTCCATTTTCCGGAGTGAGCATGTGTGCTGGGCAGTTGATCGGTGTTTGTGCATGTGCAGCAGTAACTGGAAGACTTCCTGGCTTGTGCACATGTGCGCATGGGTAATCAGAAGTTCATTTTCCGGCACATGCATGCCCCCCCCTGGCCGGCTCCTCTTCCTGGTTGCGACCCAGCCGAGTGCCTGTGCATAAGTGAAGCGTGTGTGTGCCCGCGAGAAGTGCTCCCTTTTCAGCACTCAGTGCCCAAAAGATTCGCCCTCACAGCTATAGGGTTTCTTGCTGGAGCAGGGGGTTGGACTAGAAGACCTCCAAGGTCCCTTCCAACTCTGTCATTCGGTAGTTGCTGGATTAACCCACATGCCAGTTTTTTCCCCCCCCGGCATGCCAACTGGGTTACACCATTCCAGGCTGTGTCGTGAGAGCAGATTGTGAAGAAATAACACAAAGGGCACCACAAAGCATTCGCTCTCCCACAGCTGTGCAGTTTCTAACGAAAGCGTCAGCCTGGATTAAATCAAAACACACAAAAACTTCCCTTCCCCGCTTCACACCCAATTTGCAAGCGTGCAGAGAACCTCTCGGTGCGTCTCAAATCGGCCCAAACCGTGTGAATTTTAGGGCCCCTTGAAAGCAAAGCCCCAAACCTACAACAGAACGCAGGGTTTTCAGTGCGTCATTTTCCGTTTCTACCACAAGCCACGATGCAAAGGAACTCAACCAGGTCTCTTTGCAAACCCCATTTTGCACGTCGTGGGAATGCAGACGCTAAAACACGTGGCTTCTTCTTCTGACGATTCCACACTTTCCTTGACATCCCAAGTGCTGCCCTGGTCTCCCCAGGAAGAAAACCCGGTTAGTAGCCAGCTCGCCACGCCCTCAGCTCTGCCCTGTCCTCCCCCAAGAAGAAAACCTAGTTAATCGTTGGCTTGTCTTTTTCTAAAAGCTGACGACACCCGTTCAAGGCGTCTATTTTAACGTTGGCGTCCGTTGCTGATGTAGGAAAGAGCTTTGCAGGAGGAGACCACAATTTTGGCTTGAAAGAAAGGAAGCTGGGTGCAGAGTGTGTGTGTGTGTGTGTGTGTGTGTGTGCCGGGGAGGGTGGGAATTGGGGTACCTGGCTGGCAGGAGGGTAGATGGGTCCCCAGCTCGCTGCTTCTCCAAGCACCTTTGGTGTCACAGGTGAAGATTCCTGCCAGAAAGGAAAACATAGAAATCTGATTATGGAGCGACATCCGTCGCCTTACAGAATTACAGAGAAAAGAAAGGATTCCCGCAAATTGTGTTATAATTTTAAGCTTCTCCTTCCCTTCCCTTCTCTATCATATCCTAACTATTTTCCCCCCCTCTATATCTCATTCTTGAACATATACTTGTGTATTAATACTTTCTTTTCTATTTCTCCACTCTTTCCCTCCTTTTCCATTTAATAGTGTCTCGTCTGAATTCTATCTCTCTTTCTGGCTTTCTTTTCTAAACTTCTTTCTCTAGCCAATCAGAAAATCTTCCCCAAGTCTTGAAGTACATTTTGTGACCGCTGTCCTTGCATTGACTTCACACAACACCCTCAACCTGGACCTGGATCTAACCCGTTTTGGGGGTTTGGACAACAGCTGGAAGAAGCCAACTTAAAAAGCTCGACTAACGCAACACGCAAAAGGCCACAGAGCATCAGTCAGGGTTAAGGCTAGCGGCTAGCCCAAACTTGGGGTGTTGTCTGAATGCATCACCCCACGATAAACAGGGTTGGGGTCATACAAGCAAGGTGTTCCCCGGAGGAGCTCAGGAAGAGGCTCACCTGTGATGTTGGGAACCATTTGGTAGAAGGGCTCTTGGCAGGAATACCGGATCTCAGCCTGGTACGTGGTCAGGTTTTGGGGGGTGGAGAAGGTGACGAAGCCGTGCGAGATTTCTCGGGGCGCTTTGCAGTCTGCAACTGGGCAAGAGAAGAGAGGAAAGGGGGGGGGGGTCACTTCCGAAAACAGATCCCTAATCATTGCACACACACACCCGCCCGAAGAATGAAATACTTTGGGGAAATATTAAGAGGCAGAATATTTTTCCCAAAGGAGAAATGGGGAAACATGTTCTTAGAGGCAGAAAGCAACCCCCAAAGTCTTTCTTTTTTCTTTCTTTCTTTTTCTTAAAAACTTAAAACTTAAAAGAGCCGAGGTGGCCCAGTGGTTAGGGTGCAGTTCTGCAGGCCACTTCAGCTGACTGCTATCTGCAGTTCGGCTGTTCAAATCTCACCGGCTCAGGGTTGACTCAGCCTTCCATCCTTCCGAGGTGGGTGAAATGAGGACCCGGATTGTTGTTGGGGGCGATATGCTGACTCTGTAAACCGCTTAGAGAGGGCTGAAAGCCTTATGAAGCGGTATATAAGTCTAACTGCTATTGCTATTGCTATTAAGGTACAAACGGTATAAGTATAATATATAGAGTGCTTTTAAATAAGGATATAATTTAGGATAGTGACATACAGATAAGTGGGATTGTGGGACTTTATTCCCATTTTATTTCCCGCCGTGGGGTAGCCAGGATTCGTCACCTTCAAACAACAATGAATCATATTAGGGATGCTAGCAATGACGAATAAGGTATTAATAGGCCGTTTTAGTATTCGGTGCGAATGCGCTCCGTGCCTCTTGCCCGACGGATGTAAAATAGATTCACCAGTGAATAAATTTTACAGATTAACAGAGCTGGAAAGGGACCTTCTCGGCCATTTAGACCAACCCCCCGCTCAAGCAGGAGACCCTACACCAGGGATGGCAAACCCTTTTTGGTACCAAGTGCCCAAATTGGAACACGCATTCATGCTTCTGCATTGTGTGTTTGTACCCCAGAGCACCGGAAATCCGAAGACCAGATAGCTGGCATGCACATGCCTATTATTTGGCTGTTTTTGCAATAGTCTTCGCGGGCACAAGCTGGTCTTTATGGGCACTGGAGTGCCAGAAAATGCCATGAAAACGTCCCAAACAACAGCCAAAGACAAGGCCTAGAAATGCCCCGGAAAATACCCTGGGTTTTGGCCATTTTCGGGTGCTCTGGTGCCCGCGAAGACCAGCTGGCCAGCACGCATCTTCGTGCCAGAAACCCAAAGTGCAGCTGGCGATGGTGGGCATGCCCACAGAACAGGTTCCTCACCATCATAGCCCTGTAGGAAGTTTATCACCCAGCGCTCCCCCAGAAAAAAAAAAAAAGAAATATCCTAGGAAATATTGAAAAGGCAGAACATTTCTCTGGATGTGAAAAAGGAAGAAACATGTTTTAAGAGACAGAATAGCTCTCCTGCAGCTTCATGCCCATCCCCACTTTGTCAATGGGGCATTAAAGCCTGAGCTAGTCCACTTTACATAACAAAGGGTTCTCCCCTTCAGCTCCAGAGTGATGGGATTAAGGCATGATAATATTGGCCCTTTTTACCCAACTCCCCACATGGCATCTGAGAAATCAACCAAACCAAAAGGCAGCCTAGAGAGTTGCCCCTGCATGGCCCTTATGGGAGTCTGACAACCGATCAGAATGCAAGCTGCAAGATCAAAGGCCAGAGAGGGCATAAAACCAGGGACTTTCAGCATCTCAGCCCTTCTCTTCTCTTCTTCTCCACCAACATTGAAGCATGTGATCCCCTTTTCTGTTCAGGGCTCAAGCCGTGTGGCCCTGTCCACCATTAAAACCATCTTTCCAAGCAGCCTCCATGTCTCCAGTGTCTTTTTCCCCACTTGGAGCCGAACCCAGAATGACATTTCATTCAACCCTTTCTTTCTTTCTTTCTTTCTTTCTTTCTTTCTTTCTTTCTTTCTTTCTTTCTTTCTTTCTTTCTTTCTTCCTTCCTTCCTTCCTTCCTTCCTTCTTTCTTTCTTTCTTTCTGCCTGTCTTTCCTTCCTTCCTTCCTTCCTTCCTTCCTTCCTTCCTTCCTTCTTTCTTTCTTTCTTTCTTTTCTTTCTTTCTTATTTCCTCAAGCCATGTGGTCCTGTCCACCATTAAAGCCATCTTTCCAAGCAGCCTCCATGTCTCCAGTGTCTTTTCCCCCCACTTGGAGCCGAACCCAGAAGGACATTTCTTCCAACAGCCTTTAAAATTTTAAATTAAACCTGTCGTGCCGGTTTTTCTAGAGGCTGAGATAATTTGGGGGATGCAGATCAAGAAACGGATTTTTTTTCCCCTTTTACACATTAAGATACAACTAGCCATTTCTAGAGCACCAAATCAAGGCAAAAAAGTTGAGTTTGGAGTGTATTTATCTATGAAAAGTTGGAAGTCAAAGTCCCCCTTTCTTTCTTTTTCTCTCCCCCCACTTGTATCTTACACCCTCCTTTCCCCGTTCCCTTCCCTTAATTTCCTCTTTTGTTTTTTTGTTTTTTGTATTTTATACAATAAAAAAAAACAACGGGGGAAAAAATAAATGAATGCGTGTTCTCTCTTCCTCTTTCAGTCTCTCCCCTTTCTCTCTCTCTTTTTTCTTTTTGTATCTATCTATCTATCTATCTATCTATCTATCTATCTATCTACTATCTATCTATCTATCTATCTATCTATCTATCTATCTATCTATCTATCTATCTATCTATCTATCTATCTATCTATCTATCTATCTATCTATCTATCTATCTACTATCTATCTATCTATCTATCTATCTATCTATCTATCTATCTACCTACCTACCTGCTTATCTATCTATCTATCTATCTATCTATCTATCTATCTATCTATCTACTATCTATCTATCTATCTATCTATCTATCTATCTATCTATCTACTATCTATCTATCTATCTATCTATCTATCTATCTATCTATCTACCTACCTACCTACCTGCTTATCTATCTATCTATCTATCTACCTACCTACCTGCTTATCTATCTATCTATCTATCTATCTATCTATCTATCTATCTATCTATCTATCTATCTATCTATCTATCTATCTACTATCTATCTATCTATCTATCTATCTATCTATCTATCTACTATCTATCTATCTATCTATCTATCTATCTATCTATCTATCTATCTACCTACCTACCTACCTGCTTATCTATCTATCTATCTATCTACCTACCTACCTGCTTATCTATCTATCTATCTATCTATCTATCTATCTATCTATCTATCTATCTATCTATCTATCTATCTATCTATCATCTATCTATCTATCTATCTATCTATCATCGTCATCATCATCTATATCCATCCATCCATCCCTCCATCCCTGTCTGTGTCTCTGTCTGTCTGTCTGTCTGTCTGTCTGTCTGTCTGTCTGTCTGTCTGTCTATCTATCTATCTATCTATCTATCTATCTATCTATCTATCTATCTATCTATCTACCTACCTACCTACCTACCTGCTTATCTATCTATCTATCTATCTATCTATCTATCTATCTATCTATCTATCTATCTATCATCTATCTATCTATCTATCATGTATCTATCTATATCTATATCTATCTATCTATCTATCTATCTATCTATCTATCTATCTATCTATCTATCTATCTATCTATCTATCTACCTACCTGCTTATCTATCTATCTATCTATCTATCTATCTATCTATCTATCTATCTATCTATCTATCTATCATGTATCTATCTATATCTATATCTATCTATCTATCTATATCTATCTCTATCTCTATATCTATCTATCTATCTATCTATCTATCTATCTATCTATCTATCTATCTATCTATATCTATCTATATCTATCTATCTATCTATATCTATCTATCTATCTATCTATCTATCTATATATCTATCTACCTACCTGCTTATCTATCTATCTATCTATATATATCTATCTATATATCTATCTATCTATATTATCTCACTCTTATCTCTCCCTTTCTCTTCTTCTTTTGTCTCTTTATTTCATTTCTTTTCTCTTTTCCTCTTTCTTTCTTTTATCTATCTGTTTTTGTCTCTCTTTTTCTTTGTCTCTCTTTTCTCTTTGTCTTTCTCTCGTTTTCTTTCCCTCACTTTTCTTTTTTTTCTTTCTGTCTCTTTCTCTATTTTACTCCCTTTCTCTCTTATTTCTTCTTTTTCTCTCTCTTCTCTTACTCTTTCTCTCTCTCTTTCCCTCCCTTTTCTCATTTCTCTTTCTTCTTTCTGTCTTCTTTTTCTTCACTCATTCTTTCTGTCTCTTCCCTTCTTCTTCCCTTCTTTTTCTTTTCTCTCTCATTCTCTTTCTCTTTTTCTGTCACTTTCTCTTTCTCCCCTTTCTTCTTTCTCTCTTTTTGTCTCTCTCTTTATCTCACCCTCTTTCTTTTTCCCTCTTTTCCTTTCTTTTGCTTTCTTTCTCTTTCTCTATGTCTTTTTGTCTCTCTTTTTCTGTCTCTTTGTCTCCATCTCTCTTTATCTCACTTTCTCTTTTTCTCTCTTTCCCTCACTTTTCTCTCTCTCTCTCTCTCTCTTCCTTTTTCTTTCTCTCACTCTTTCACACACTTTTTCCTCTTCCTTTTGCTTTCTCTCTCTTCCTTTCTCTCCCTGTCTCTCTCTCTCTCTCCTCTTCCACCCTCCTCTCTCTCACACACAAACACACACAACATTTTCAAGACAACTTGGGTGGCCGTCTGCGTCCTTCTTCAAGGATTTCCTTGAAATCCACGTGATTCCCTGGCCTGCTTTTCCTGGCACTGCCTAATCATTGTTTGTTGCTCTGAGTGGTTCGTATTTAAAAGCAGAACAAGACAGTTTGTGAACAGGGGGGGGAAAAAAGAGATAAGGCATGAATTTGCCAGTTCAAAGGTCTCTCTGCTCATTTCCTGCTCTGGAAGATCCACACCGGCTCGGGAAATTAAGTCCTTGTTTGATTTCAATGAAGTTGGTCAACTTTTTATTTTATTTTTAATCCTTATATTTTTAGAGGGTCTTTGAAGCTCTTGAAATGCTTCAGCGCCCCTCTAAAAAGGATGTAAGTGACCAGCTTTGTTCTACAATCCTTCCCTTCCTCCACCCTCCAGTCAGAACTGAAGAAGCTTCTTGGATGAGAAACGAAACGTCTTCAAAAGAAAAAAAGAAACACCCCCAGAAAGTCCAGTTGCCTCTTGAGAAATAGTGAACTCTGGGCCTAGAGGTGGAGCTCTTGCCTCCCAATCTCCAGAGGTTGTGAGTTCAATCCTAGGTAGAGGCAAGCTCTCCTGCTTGGGCAGGGGGTTGGACTAGATGACCTGCAAGGTCCCCGTCCAACTCCGTCAATCTGTTAAAAGCACTTTTGACTGATATCCTATCAAAGAACTATTGAATTCTGATTCCTTGCCCCTTGGTAGGAAGGAGACCAGGAAGTTCTTAACTTCTCCTGGGTCTCATTTCCTCCAAGGGTTGGCGTTCGTTGGGTGAATCTCTCAGTACAATTTCAGTCCCACAAAGAGAAGTTCCACACCAGTGGTTTTCAATCTTCTACACCAGTAATTCTTCACTCATGGGCCCCCTTTGAATACCTTTTGTGGCCATGGAGCCCCCAAGACTTAACTCAAAATTTAATTCATAATAGTTCTTCCAGCCTTCGCCAATCTCCCCGTCACGTGGTGTCTGTGGACCACAGCTTGAGAACCACTCTTCTGCACCAATGCTAGGAAATTTCCAGACTTCCAACTGGCAAGAATGACCGAGAAATGAGGTGGGTCCCATCTGTCAGATGCCTTCAAGAGGAATCTAGATAGACTTCTGAATGTCATGGTGGACACAGGAGGTCTACTCAAGAGGTCCTCACTCTGCCTTGATGTTCCTTATCCTTGATCGCCTGAAGACGGGTGGAATTCAACTCCCAAAATTCTAGGACTTGAAGTCCATCCATCTTCAAATGGCCAAGGTTGAGATAGACTGTTCTATCTTGGGTTGAGGCTGATCCCTTGGTTCTGTTGGCATCTTGGTGGTCTTTCTTTGGTTCTCCAGGGTTTCCACACAAGTCCTCAACTTGTTTGTTGATAGAATAGAATAGAATAGAATAGAAAAGAAAATAGAATAGAATAGAAAATAGAATAGAAAATAGAATAGAAAATAGAATAGAAATAGAATAGAAAATAGAATAGAAAATAGAATAGAAATAGAATAGAAAATAGAATAGAATAGAAAATAGAATAGAATAGAATAGAAAATAGAATAGAATAGAAAATAGAATAGAATAGAATAGAAAATAGAATAGAATAGAAAATAGAATAGAATAGAAAATAGAATAGAATAGAAAATAGAATAGAATAGAATAGAATAGAATAGAATAGAATAGCAGAGTTGGAAGGGACCTTGGAAGTCTTCTAGTCCCTGCTTAGGCAGGAAACCTTACACCACTTCAGACAAATTGATATCCAACATCTTCTTAAAAACTTCCAGTGTTGGGGCATTCACAACTTCTGGTGGCAAGTTGTTCCACTGACTAATTGTTCTCACTGTCAGGAAATTCCTCCTTATTTCTAGGTTGAATCTCTCCTTGATTAGTTTCCACCCATTGTTTCTTGTTTTGTCCTCTGCTGCTTTGGAGAATAGTTTGACTCCCTCTTCTTTGGGGCAACCCCTGAGATATTGGGAGACTGCTATCATGTCTCCCCTGGTCCTTCTTTCTATTAAACTAGACATTCTCTCAATTCCTGCAACCGTTCTTCATAGGTTTTATCTTCAAGTCCCCTAATCCTCTTTGTTGCTCTTCTCTGCACTCTTTCTAGAGTCTCTACATCTTTTCTACATCGTGGCGACCAAAACTGGATGCCATATTCCAAGTGTGGCCTTCCCAAGGCGTTATAAAGTAGAAATAGAATAACAGAGTTGGAAGGGACCTTGGAGGTCTTCTAGTCCAACCCCCTGCTTAGGCAGGAAACCCTATACCGTTTCAGACAAATGGCTATCCCACATCTTCTTAAAAACATCCAATGTTGGTGCATTCACAACTTCTGGAGGCAAGTTGTTCCATTGATTGATTGTTCTTACTGTCAGGAAATTTCTCCTCAGTTCTAAGTTGCTTCTCTCTTTGATTAGTTCCCACCCATTGCTTTGTCCTACCCTCAGGTGCCTTGGAGAATAGTTTGATCCCTCTTCTTTGTGGCAACCCTCAAATAGAATAGAATAGAATAACAGAGCTGGAAGGGACCTTGGAGGTCTTCTAGTCCAACCTCCTGCTTAGGCAGGGAACCCTACACCACTACAGACAAATGACTATCCAACATCTTCTTAAAGACTTCACAACCTCTGACGGCTGATCAATTGTTCCACTGATAATTGCTCTTACTGTCAGGAAATTCCTCCTCAGTTCTAAGTTGCTTCTCTCTGATAGTTTCCACCCATTGCTTCTTGTTCTACCCCCAGGTGCCTTGGAGAAGATAGAAGATAGATAGAAGCATATCTATCTATCTATCTATCTATCTATCTATCTATCTATATCTATCTATCTATCTATTCTATATCATCTATCTATCTATCTATCATCTCATCTAGCATCTATCATCTATCTATCTATTTATCTATCTATCTATATCTATCTATCTATCTATCTATCATATATCTATCTATCTATCTATATCTATCATCTATCTATCTATCTATCTATCATCTATCTATCTATCTATCATCTATCTATCTATCTATCTATCTATCTATCTATCTATCTATCATCATCTATCTATCATCTATCTATCTATCATCTATCTATCTATCTATCTATCTAATCTATCTATCTATCTATCTAATCTATCTATCTATCTATCTATCATCATCCACCTCTATCTATCTATCTATCTATCTATCTATCTATCTATCTATCTATCTATCTATCTATCTATCTATCATCTATCTATCTCTATCTAGCATCATCCTATCTATCTATCTATCTATCTATCTATCTATCTATCTATCTATCATCATCTATCTATCTCTATCTATCTATCTATCTATCTATCATCTATCTATCTATCTATCTAGCATCATCCTATCTATCTATATATATCTATCTATCTATCTATCTATCTATCTATCTATCTATCTATCTATCTATCTATCTATCTATCGTCACACAATGTCCAGTGTTGGGGCATTCACAACTTCTGGAGGCAAATTCTGTTCCACTGATTAATTGTCTTCACTGTCAGTCCTCAGTTCTAAGTTGTCTCTCCTTGATTAGTTCCCACCCATTGCTTCTTGTCCTACTGATAAAAGTGGTC